>NC_052397.1:16091110-16391110 GCF_009389715.1 Phoenix dactylifera
GTATTTCTCACTCTTAGAGAATGATGATGACATTATGAAACCAAAGTTACCAAGTTCTTGTGATTATAATTGCATAAAAGTACTTCAGTTGATGTGGACAGACTTGAAGAAACAACAATACAATAGTTAACATTTTAATGAACTTGGTTGGGCTCTTAGCCTTCTCACTCCCCAAATGAAAAAATCCATAGATGATCAGCGCCTTAGTCAATTAAAAGCTTGTCAAGGACAGGCAAAGATATTACAAGGTCCAAATCTAGACAAAAATGTGTACCTCATGATGAATAAACAATAAAAATTCAACAACGTTACAGACTTCAGACTTGAAATAGATCAATTTATTCGACTCCAGACTGTATTATTCTATTTAAGGTTTAAATTCAAGGCAATGATTATAAGAAAAAAAACTATAATGAGAAGCCTACCAACTTCTGCTTTATCTTGACATGTTTGGACATCAGTATACATTTGATGACAATAACAAATAACAAAATCATCAAATTACTCCCAAAATGGAAACAGAAAAACTGGCTGAGATTGATCAAAAGATAGACTATGCATCCAAATCAGAAGTGTCGATTACATACCCCAAAGAAGTAATAATGCAATAAAAGGAAAACTCTTTCAACCTGGAAAATCCAGCAGTCTAATTTATCTGCCTCATTTTCGAAAATTTATAAACATTTTATAACATAATATATCCATAAGATGGCACATGCACACAAGAGATAGTTAAGATCTTAATAAGTTACCACAATGCGAACGATTGGACAATGGTTGAGAAGGATCAAAGGATGGGACTGTTGGAACAAAATCAAAGGGCTTGGCTCCTCTAGCATTTAACTTATTTCTCACCCACTGCTGATAATCTTGCTTATCAAGACCCCTGCATAAAGCAGTTACATTAGCATCTTTCACACACCAATTAAAGATGAAGTGCTTGCAAAATTTGATAAAATGTAGATGGTACTGATGTGCCCACCCAAGCTGGACAGATTTGCGAGTCAAGGGGAAAATACTATTAAATTTTCGTGTTATTGCAAGCCATTCTTCGTCATACTGAACTTCATAAGGTCCTGGATCTGCTTCGATATCGACAATCTAAAGATTGAACAAGAAATACATTGAGTTAGCTATACAATGGATGTCATGGATTAAAATCTAGAAAATGAAACCTCAAATACCTGCAAAAATTTGCGCCCTCGGAGACATTTATCGAGCGCAAGGAATTTAGTCACAGGTCCATTCTCCCCATGCTGAATGATTGCCGGAAATTTACAATGAAGATGAGCAGAAAACCAGTAACGTGGTTGCAGTGCTTTTAGCAACTCTGCAGCAGGCACACTGCCCAGAGTTCCATCAAGGACCTTAGAACAGATATTAGACACTTGACATTTCAGGCATCAATTTGAAATCATGATTACTCTTAACCATAAGACATCATTAACGACAATAGAAATCTTTAATAAAACCATAAAGAGCAAAAAATAAAATAATTAAATACACGTGCTTGTATGGATACATATGCATGTTTATTTGCAAGAACACACATTTCTGACTGCTAGTGAGTGTTATTCACAGAAAGGAGTAAGAGTACCTGACACTAGAAACTCACAAGCTACAAAAGGCCAAGCAATAATCCACCAATACCACGATGCCATGATAATGGGTCAGTTATGGAGCATTATAAAAGACAGGCTGAGCAACAGCCTACCAACACCATCAGCTAAATGTAAACTCACAAACATTCCTGGCCTTGATCACTTGGGCAAGTAGAAAACTATTAGAAGAAAAGACAGAAATAAATCCAATTTACAACAAATTATTAATAAATGAAATGAAACAGATGAACAAAAAATGGAGGAAAAAAATGATGTTTTAGAGTCATCTTAGGAGAGGAAAAAGTAGTCTGCCTCCTGGTGAAGAGTTGGCATGGTACATGGGCTCGCAATTTGCATGCTGAGATACATCATTTGATTTCTCTTTTTTTATATATAGAGCACTGTTAACTGCTTTTAGTTTATATGCTTGTTCAATATTTAACAAATCTTTGGAAATCTAGAATATCACAAATCATTAGATCAAATTTTGCTGTTTAACATGTGCATTTGCATAGTTTTAATTAATTTGTCAGAGTAAGCTTACAAGTTACAATACATTGTTTAAATGAACAATGTAAATAAGCTTAAAACTTATGATGCAAAACTACAGATGTACATCTAACTATATTTACATTGAACAACATGCTTTACATGTCTTATTTGTAATGGCAGTGCTGTTGGAAGCCCACATACAGCTTCTGCCATAAGAAGCTTATCTCTTGCATTTTATCTCGAGTTCCAAACCTTGGGTTGTAACAATGATTTTTTTTATCATTACCATAACCTTGAGAGAAAAAAGAGGAGGTAAAATTCTAGATCATCTGGACTAAAAACAAAATTGCTGACAAGTATAATCAGGCATCTCAATGTGTCAAATTTGCATCAACTGCTTTGATAGACATAGATACAAGCAACATTAGCTGGCATGCTTGAAAGGGATGCACCCCTGTACTATGCTGGTCACTTATTAGCAGGGCATGTTCAGTAGATACAGAATCATACAACTTGGCACTTAAATCCTTGCATTATCTCCAAAACTGGTGCTGCCCTCACACAAACCCGTATAGAAATCTTTTGAATGTCGAATCAAATCAATCCTAAGACTTGTGGATGAAAGAAAACCCAAAATGTTCATAAATGGACCACCAAAGTAAAAATGCCACTATAAGAATATATTGTGAGGACCAAAGGATAAGCAAAACTCTCAAATTTAATGAACCTTGTGATGCAACAAGACAATCTATGGAAGATTATAAATCTTTGCTATATATACACCAACTAGTAGTTTGTGGTACTAACCCATACTTCCCCATACTAACCGTACCTAACATTCCAGGTACTGAAATGGTACCGAGGTTCCGTGTGGTATGTGAGATGAACCGGTCCATAACAATCCAAACTAAGCTAAACTGCCTCCCCATACCGTGCAGTACCAACCTACACCGTATGGTTTTCAATATTACCATGACTGGAGTGAGGAAAAGTTGTTGCGAGCTTGTCTCGCAATAGGGTGCGTGCAGTACCGAACTGGTTACATATTGCCCTTTTTGCAGACCTTGCCAACCACTAAAATAGCATATCTTTCAAATTCCAATCTTGATGGAGCTAATTTTAATTTGCTTACAAACATTGGTGTACAAGAGATATGCCTAAGCAAAGCTATTTAAATATATGAGGGAAACTTGAGCAATTCCTAGTGTGAACACAATGAACAAAATAATCCAATATCCTACACATTTCTACTCGCCTACATTATCCGAATCTCAAAATTTACCTTAAGACACATGCACATGACACTTGAGCATGGGTGTGGGTCCATAAGGAAATTCTCAAAGAATAAAAAGGATCAGACACTTCGAGACAGAAATGCACCTGAGATCATAGCCAAGTTCATGTAACATAGCTACAATAAAGGTGATTAAAATGCATGTGTTGAAAGCAAATGCCAAAAGACATAATGTGCCCCTCCACTTAAGATTATACAAACCAAAGCATGGAAGTTAAAATATTTAAAATATGACACGACTTATTGGTTTTCAATAATTCATACTTTAAAGGACTAGATAAAACCCCAAAATCAAGAAAATTATGCCATTATAAAACATTTAACTTGAAAGAGGATGTTCATGTCAAATAACAAAAACCTAGAGACAACACAATGATCTTGACTTATTATTCTGCTTTGGTTATTCATATTATAAGTTTTACTTCACAAGGCCTACACGTGAAAGAATATAAATATATCATTAAAATATAAAACTTATATGTTTCTTACTTCATATGCTTCCAAGAAATCATAAATGCACCAAATTTAATAAGTAAACTCTCCACCTGAGTATGTCTAACCTCAATAAACTTGTGACCAACTAGCATAAGATTGTTTTAATTTCAGCATAATACATGTTCATTCAATTTGCAACTTGCAACGCTCCACCATCAAAAAGGATTTCTAACTTTTATTCCCACCATCCAATATAAAAGGACAATGTATATGTTTCTGCATTCATATAATAAGACTACCTAGATCATAGCAGGTAGGAAATTCATAAAAACAATCAAAATATTGAGCATGACTATATGATAGATTTGAGAACTAGGTTAATCATCAATATTCTTCAGGAAATCACAAGCTTAACCAGATTTATGTATTTATGATAATGATAATGTGTGTGAAACTACCTCTTGTCTAAAGAAGGGTTTATGTCGAACAAGCTTCTCCCAATTTCCATACTCAGTGATACGAAGAGGCCAATCATGTGACATGAATATATCTATCTGGCCCTTAACTTCCTTGAGCTTCATCACATCATACTCCCGCACATGGTACACAGACCGAATATCATTCTCATCATATGGAGGCATCTCATAATGTCCTGGTAGGAACGTGTTTCAATAGCTCAGGCTAGTGAATTTCAATAGATAACTTGAATATTCAATTTAAGTATAGCATAAAATGATTAACACAAACTTCAGAAAAGGCACATAAGAATAAGATAACTATGTAAAAGGACATGTAGGAGCTGATATATCTCATTTGCAATGCAATATAGTTGACCCTACCAAAAGAAGAAATATGAAAACAGAACTTCAGCAATTAATTAGTCAGACTACTTTTATAATTTGGAAATAACAAAAAATAATGTTCAGGCAAAAATAAATGTTTCATGAAGAAGTAGACAACTAAAGCATGAACCCAAAATATAAACTTGCCTAAATGGTATTCCCTTGGCTTATAAATTCCTGAAAGCCCTCCAATTCGGATGTTGCCAAACTTAATCACTCCAGAATAGCCCAAGAAATATATGTTAGGTGCAGCCCATCCGCCATAATACCTAGCAATGGAACCAACATGGTACAGATATTTTCATTAGTACACAACTGAAAGTAGAAAACAAGATTCAAACAATACTAAAATAAACTCTATGCCATGTAATTTGGTTGGATCCTATGAATCCTTGTCACTATTAATATTTATCATCAATCATATTCTCCATCAGTGTAAGCTAATCTAAATCCTCCTTCAGAACTTCAATCCAGCTTCGCTTAATTTCTCCCATGCTCTTCTTTTCATGTGATCAACAATTATCAGCTTGTCATCTCAAGGTGCAGCACACCCATTTCAAGGTTGCAAATGACAATAACATAAAATGCAAATCTCCATCATTTTCTCCTCTATCCATATAACTCTTACACTTCTTTTAATGGTCTGCATAGAAGTCTACCATTCCTGGTTGCAGAACATTTACATTTTGGAATTTTCATCTACACAATGATGACATATGTGCATATACCCTCTTGATAAAATCCAACAACTACAAGATTCTCTGCCTTGCTGCTCTCTTTCAAGATCCTCCTATAAGTTTAGCACATCATGATCGCACAAAAATTTGATGCACAGAGCCATATTATCATCCACTATACTACAATTTTACAAAAAAATTATGAATCACCATCATCAGACCATCCTTCTCATGTAAGCTTGACTGCAGTACGATCCTGAGTTTTTTATTCCCATGTTAATGTTTGGATTAGCATGTCTATATCCCCAAGACACACTGTTAGCATTTTGAACCAACAGGCATCTTGAGAAGTTCGACCAAATTTCATGAGACAAGGATTGAGAACTGTTCCAATACAACCATATTTTCCTTGATTTTTTTGATAGTAAAAGGGATTATATAATGCTTTGCTTTTCAGAATTGGTTTTGCCGTTAAATTTTGTTTTCAGCATTTCTATAATTATAAAAAAATTTCAATTCTCAATGATTAACCTTTTGAGTCATAGAAACATTGCAGTAATGCACATCCAAATCCAATCCACAACTCAATCCTTTGGCATACAAATGATTCTAAAAAACCACCAAGCTTAATTAAAAATTTAGAAATAATGTATTAACATCAAAGAGTAATAATCTAGAGGCAGTATATAAGCTTCATGCTCATTGTTTTTAAAAGCCTTTTGTAACTGTAATAGAAACTCACAGCTCCCACAAATAATTGGATGCTTCATGATTCCCACCAATGAATATGGTTGGGTATGGAGCCACTGCTTGTCCAGAGTAGTACTTCCAAAATGAGTTCATATTACGATACTTTGGTTTGACATTTAAGCTTTCTAGATCATTCTCATTCCTAATAGCCTGCTTAAACAGAGAAAATGATATAACAAGAGATAAAGAAATCTTCAAAAAGGAATATTTTATAGAAAAGCCGGCAACATCATAAATTGGCTATAAAGAAGAGTAAGCTACAATTATTGTCACATAAATTAAAAATTGAACCAGCAACTTGAAAAATGTTCATTAATGTGATCTCGGCTTTCAATAATACTTAATGAAAAACATATTAGTATAGACTACCTATTAGCTGTACTTGTGTGTTTTACATGGGTCAAAAGACAGTATGTTTGTTGTAAGGTGTGGGAGAACAACAAAGATACCTAACCAAATTGAAAAGGAAAGCTTACTAGCACCTAGTTACCAATACCAAAAAAACATCTGCAATGGCACATTAAGAAATTATGACATACAGTATATGAAAGTGTAATAACCCAGGATGTCGCCCAAAAAGACTAGTTAGAAGGTAATATTTGGATTCCCTGGTCCTGTATAAGTATGCAAGATGTTGCATTAAACACACACCCACACAGGTCTTACACACTGCCCCGTTTTAAGCTCCGGTGTCCTTGCTAGACTAAAGGTTTAAATTCAGTCAAATTCAATCATAAACACCACGTCGGTCATGGTCATCCTAAAAAGGGCTTATGCTGCAATGTCCATTAGTCCACATAGCCCATAATCCAGATCCGCTCTAATACTATTTAAATCAACCCAAGACTTTACTCAAAAAGGCCAGATGGAAGGTATTATTTGGATTTTTTGGTCCTATATAAGTATTCAAAATCTTTCCAGCATACAACCAATGTGGGATTAGAGGACACTGCAGCATGGGCTCTTTTGAGGCTAACTATGGATCGATCATGGTATTTGTGATTAGATTTAATTGAATTTAGACCTCCTATTTTAGCGAGGACTCTATGGCTTAAATGAGGGGACTGTGTGAAGACTCATGGGGACATGTTTTTAGTCCCACATCCCTCATGTTATACAAGACCAAGGCGCGCCTTTTTGGTAAGATCCTAAGTTGTTACAAATGGTATCAAAACAAACCCAGCCATTAGCCTATGTGGACTAAGGAAAAACTACAACATGGGCCCTTTCGGGGCTAACCATAGGTCTACGGTGGCGTCTGTGATTGGATTTGACTGGATTTGAACCCTTGACATGGCAAAGATGCTAAATGGGGGGAGTGTGTGAGGGTTCGCATGGGTGTGTGCTTAATCCCACATTAGTCATTCACTAGGAGGATCTTGGATACTCATAACTTCTGGGTAGCCTTTTTTGGTGAGGTCTCGGATGGTTACAAAAAGTCTTCATAATGTTTCCAAAATTATAGTAGCTTTAGACATTCAAATTTAGGCCCTATTTGGATGTTGGTGCAAGTGCGTTGGAGGAAATATTGGGGGGTGATGAAGTAGGAAAGGAGAGAACCAGCTGATTGGAGAGTCTTTTGAAATTCAAAAATATCTAAAATTTAGGATAAGAAGATCACCTTTTTAATGGAATCTAGTATCTAAAATTTCAAGGATTGTTTGTTCTATGGTTTTCTTGTCAAGGATTGTTTGTTTTGTGGTTTCTCTTGATCCCATGATTTTCTACCCCCAATACTTCCCATTCTCACACCTTCTCACATGCCACCGTTAGATGGATAAGCTGCATGGTCACCCAAATAACCCCTTAATGTTTGAAAATTATCTAGTATTGTGGATTACTTTAATGGTCCATGTATCTGAACATGCTAATAAAGAAGCACATGCAATGCATCTAAGTGCTCGGAAACACAAATTACAACAACAAGGGACTCATGATGTATGAGGTCTTCAAGATGGAGGTTGGTCTAGCAAATGAAATGGTTTGCTTTCAGAAGCATCAAGAAGCAATTATGGATACATTAGGAAAAGGTTAAAAAATGAGTTAATTTCATCCAAGACCTAGGAAAATGGATAAGGATATTCTTAAGTTGAAATGACAAATGTTTTTGAGTTTTTCTTGTTATCATTGAAGATTCTAAGTTTCTAATAACCAACATATGCAAGGAATGGAGGATATCAAAAAAAATAAAAGGGCATTTCCCCATCAGGAATTTCGCATGGATACCAATTAAATGAATCATTTTGGTATGATTTATTTTTTTAAAAAAAATGAACTTAAAGCATTAGTTTATGTCCCCCATTCATTTCTTTCTCTTATAATAGTCTAATTTTCGATCCACGCACAGGCAATGCTAGGTTTAGGACCTAGCCAACCTGAGGTTCAAGCAAGGGTGCATAGAACTTATGCATGCTTGTTTGCAATGCACTAAATATATGCATACCTAAGATGAGAGGAGCGAACAAAAGCGAAAAAAGAAAAACATGTGTGGACTGTCAAATTTCATCTAGGATCTAGGCTTGGATACAAAGTTTCTATTTCACATATAATAGTAGAGAATCTCTTCAGGACAACAATAATTTTGATGCTTGATCATCTAACTAAACTCGAGCCCAATATATTAAGTTTCATGATACACAATGGCTACTTTATCTCAAAGGCCAAAGCTCATTAAAGGCATGAATATGACACCATAAGGAAAGCAACTATGCTCAAAGGCCAAAAAAAAGTCCTAAAGAGCAAGCCCAAGCATATAAGATGGGAGACGACTAATGAATTCATGAGACTACACCATAATCTTGGGTATCTTCCAATATGTTACGTGTGTACAATTACAAGTTTACAACATTATAAATCTAATTTATTTAGTATCATGAGAAAGACCAAATGGAACTGCATTTTTTAACTTTTTTGTACCTTTCAGATGAAAAAAGCTCCCTATATGAAAAGTTATCATTTTCCTCATTCATAAAGACACTTTCAAAGTCCCATGGCAGGCACATCTATTGTCTAAATTTTACTATTCAAGCAATATTTGCACCAATCTTAGAGGGTTGACATTAGGTAGATAGCCGGTAACAAAATATATTTAATCATTCCAAGAAGCGTTCTCAACTTAGAGCTTTGCTCTACCCTATATTTGACGATAAAGCTTTAGATAATCATGAATAAGAAATTCTCTGGTTAATTGCAGAAAGCCAGAAAACAGGCTTAATCCACAACCACAAGGGTGAACATCAGCTGAAAAATTAAGTTAAAACCAAAAAGAATTTAACAATAATGAGAACAACAGATGACCGAGTGTTTATTTCTGGAAAACAAATAATCTGTATCCTCTCCTTAATTATAAAACTCTAGAAATGACTAAAATAAGTCTAAAAACTACACTTTCTTATTAAAGATAATCACAGACTTTCTAAATTTAGTAAAAACTGCATTCCCATGGAATCCTACAAAGAAAGCCACTAAATGCCCAGCCTAGAAATAAAGTATAACATATATGAACTAAGAAATGCTAAAGAAATGGCACTAGAAAATAGTGCAAAAATTACACAAGAGTATAAAATATATACCTAGTCCCAACATACCAACACAAAGGCCCCTAAATCAAAAATTTATACAAACCCACCCCCTGCCTCAAAGGTATTGAAATTTAGGAGTAAGAATCAGCCAGAATAGCAAAACATGAACCTTTAAAAAAAATTAAATACTTGTATCTAAACTTAAACTATACCAAGTAATGGCCTATCAACTAGCTATTGAGAAACTATGATGTGTGATCTTGTTGTTTGTTGGGTTCTATGCAATCAATTTAAGTTTCCAAGCATTGGAAGCATTACTACTTTGAAAGAGAGTTCATCTTGAATCCTAGATATGAAGCATTAAATTAGTTGCAGTCACAATGAAGCTTGAACAGAGAAATTTGCAAAGTAGTATCTGTTCAAGGTCAAAATTACGATCCCAAACTTTAGCGATGGGATAATCAATATAAATTTCTTGCATTGATAGTCAACATGTTCTTTGAAGGAATCACTAGTCATGTTGTGGAACCCATTTCTATTTCTTCCTTTTCTTCTCTTTCTTGTAAGCACTAACTTTAAGCAACATACACCACAAAATTTTGTACTCAAGTCCTCATGTATTTTAGTGAGACCTCTAGCTTTCCAAATCCTTCTATTAGCCACATCGTCACATCACATAATCTATTAGGTAGTCAAGGATCAGAATATAGATGATCCAAATTTCAATCTGATGTGAGAATTGTGTCTGGAGTTTGGTACAATGTCTGCTCAAGATATTCAATCATTCTCTATTAAAATGAAACTTATAATCACAATCCACATTCATCACAATGTTGATGAAGCTCCCGTACCATGATGCCACCATAGAGAAGTCACTGTTGTAATGCAAACTCAATGCAAATCCAGTTAGAATTTAAACTCATAATTTTCAAAGTTTGATTGGACCAAAGTCCACATTAATGAAAAAGTGTGATTTATAGCAGTCTAGAGTGAAAAGAAAATCCTAAAATGCGTGCTTAACTGCTATTTTAGCAAGTTTCGTACAAATATTCCCTCTCATGCACCTTCCTCCTTTGCATAAAACAGACTTTAGTTCTGTTAAAAAAAATTATGATATCCAATTTAATCGACATCACCATGTAAGGTAGCTTATGCAATGTAGGTTGGCTGAAAGCGTGCAAGAGAATTTGCCCTATGGACTTTCCCCTTACATAGACTTCTTTTTTGTTTCTTTATTGACCAAACTAAGAACTTTTTTACTTTATTACCTTAATAAATTAGCCAGTAATTTTAATTGAGGGCTACAAGAGTATGCTTCTTCCTAATATGAGTTGAGACAGGGATGTTCTGGATACTGCAGAAAAAACAAAGGAAACAATGTTCTTCTTCCTTCAACAATCTCCAGTGCTTCATTCTGCCTAGTTCAAGCTTACGACCCTATTTTCTCTACAATGGTCTAAATATATTTCCAGTCACTTCACATCCTCTTCACCTAGCACCTTGATAAATACACCGAGTGGGTCATAGTTTAGTGAGGTATCATCCTTCACCTAGCCTACCGATCTTTATACAAAAACCAGAAACCTGGCATTGCAAAGAAAAGTTTGCCTAACGATAACTCCCTCATCTATCAAATCGCTAGTCAGCCCTATTTTGCATGACTATACAACAAAATAACATATTCATACATAGCAGGCACCTTACCACAACAATTAGTTTCGCACTACAAAGTTAACTGAAAAACTAGTATGAAGAGTAATCTCCGTTATATAAACATAAATGTAACTGAAATTCTGATCTTAGGTACTTAAATTAACTCCTCCAAACATCAATATTACAAATTTCGAGCAGTTTGTGCATGCAGATAGACGACCCAAAGCACTGAAAGCCAAAGATGTAAGTAAACGGATACCTGGAAGTCCCCGCAGCACAAGAGGAGGTCGATCTTGGTGTTCTCCACTTCCTCCAGGTGCTTGACCGTCGCATAGACCGTATCGAGTTCTCCATGCATGCAGCCCTCGACCGCTATCTGAACTCAAGCAAATCCAAAACAACAGAAGGATGAAACCCTCATGTTTAATCGCATGAATATTGACAGAATCGGCGTGCGAAAGCACGGATTTAAGGTCTTCGATTCACTGGCGCTTGGTGGATCAATTAAAAGATAGAACAGTAGAGCTAGCAATCAAGCGATCGATTCTTACCTTCATCGTATCTTCGGAGCGACGCCGCTGAAGAGATCGGCCACCGGGAGGCAAGAAGAAGACCTAGATGTGGGCCTTTTAAGGCGGTAAGCCGGTAAGGGCGCGCCACTGCTGTGGCAGAGGGCTTTATCGGTACTTCGTACAGGCGGAGGCAAGAGTGTTAGCGGATCGGGCAGGCCCAGAACCGACCCGTCTTATATCTGATGTGGATCTGACTCGGTGGTTGCTAAAGACTCGTTTGGCTCGTGAAAGAATTTTTCCTCACTATATTTTTTTTTGAAAAGATATTTTTTAAAAATATGACATTTGAAAAAATATATAGTTGAGCATTTAGTTTTCTAGAAAAATTGTATGGTATACCTATTATACCTTAATAAAAAAAATTATTCATAAATTTTAATAGCTTAAAAATACTTTTGAAAAGCAAAAGACTCCAAATTCTAACGGATGGAAAAGTAGGTTTTTCATTTTTATCGTAATATTTTTTTCTTATTAAACATAAAAATTTGATTTCTACATAAATGCTATTTTGTCATCTTTATTTTTTAAAAACTCCAACAAAATAAAAAATATTTTTATTTTTTATTGATTTTTTTCATCTTTCTTTACGAACCAAAGGAGTCTTGTGTTAGTACTGCCTCCTATTTTAGAGTTGAGATGCATTGGGTTGAGTACTTCAGCTAGAAGCTATCTATTTGGCAACCTAGCTGAGGGACTTTGATTTTGTATTTGTTACTTTCAGATCAAGCTAGGAGTTATCTATTCGTGGCTCATCTAGCTATTTATTAGAACTGCCTCCTATATAATCCAGCAAGCTTGCCGATTTAAATTTTATAATAAATTTATCATTTATCATTATATTTCATAGTTACTTTATTTTTGTTGATTTGATTATTTTAAATCACTTGATGGATTTTCTATTGTCTTTCTTAAGGCTAACCCCCAACCAATGCCAACTCTATACATCTCCAAACCCTAACCTTTCATCCTTATTCCTTGACCTAATTCCCCATGCATCCAACTGGCCTACTTAGTTATCAAACTAGACCACCATTTCATCTTTATGAAACTCTAACCTTAAATGATTCAATTCCTAGCTACCCTAATTAATCCCCAAAACCTCAAACCCGTCTATGCGCTCATGCATGCATCAATTCATTCCTCACACGCATACATAGTCTAATTCACACTCACAATCATTATTTACCGTAACCAATTATCCCCATAATTTATCCCACATATGCTCACCACGACACACTGACACCCGTTTATGCACCCACTCATGCACCCATTAATTTTCTGGTGTATACGTAGAAAACCAGTAGATAAGCTAAGTGCAAAGGAAGTGAGCTTTTTTAGTGCTAACTATGTTCTTGCATGGCAAGAACTTGAAATTCCATCGTGGAATTTTGATTTTTCACCCTCATGGAAATTATGTAGTTCTATTTGGCGTTTAATGTCCTTCCATGAGATTACATCCACACATTAATGTAAGAAAAGTTTTGTAGAGTATCTAGAAATGCTTTCTCTCTCTAAATATAGCTATATAGCCATCAGCATTTGAGTAAGAGTTTAGCATTTAGGGTGAGAGTGGAGCACCCTAAATGTTCATAGTTTTTTGCTATATATCTCTAATTTGTATATTTACATTGTATTATTGTGAGATATTTAAAAATATATATAATAAATTATGAAATACCCTTTTGGAAGGAATACATATTTTTCTACCAAATAGTTGAAGTTTCTGACCATGCTAATCCTGACTCAATATAAAGCTGGCACAATATTATTAGCATATGATGCATGTTGTCGGTCGTATATATTCATGCACATTTTTTTATTAGCATGCATCATACTCGTTATGATATGGCACAGTATTGTTAACTGTCAATATAGCATCAAAACTATAATTTCAATATTCTTTCTTGCCAATGATTCTTTGTATATTGACCATTCGGATCAATTAAAAGAATATTATGACAACCATAGTAAAGTGTTTATGTAAATATTTACATTGGCTTATAAATGATTGCTTGTCCAAGTTGAAAGTCCCTTTTTTATTACTCTTTATACTAATATTATAACTTCATACAAGGATTATCCAATCTTTCTCGGTACCAATCACAATACAACTATAACATATTTTTTAGTGTGGGGCATGTGTGGCATTGATCATAGTTACTCATTTCTCGACAAGGTAAATAATGTCATGAAATAGATTGATTAGAGCTAATCTAGTGTAATTATTTGCATTTTTTTTTCCCTCCTTCTTAGAGTTACAAAGAGCCCATACCGGATGAGGCAATTCTAGTAGTCTTAGAGTGCAGAAGTTTGAGAACCAAGATTATGAGAATTAGCAACCATAATAAAATAAATTTAAGGATATAAACCTTAACAGATTCTATTAAGAAAGAAAAACTTAAAGATTCATTTTGTAGCCTACGTAATAATACCATCCAATAGCTAATCTCACATGAACTAGTTTTCTGTCTATTCTCTTTGATAGGATTTTGTGCAGTATGAACAAAAATCTACAGTATTGATCATTTATAATATTTGAACTATATAGGGTTGCAAGTAGGTTGAATTGGATCGAAGATAAGTAGAATTCAAATTCAATTCATATTTGAATTGGATTAAAAATATTAATCGAAATTTAGCCCAATTCCATTCGAATTGGATTATAATCGGATTTTTCCGGATCCAACACTCCTAACAGTAGCCTAGATATCTCCGTTTTCTGAAAAAAAATAAAATTTATTGACGGCGATCTCTTGTTTGGGCCCCACCCGGCGGAAGGGAATCCACGGTGTGGCGGCGACGTTACCTCTTCTCTCCGCTCCTCGCCGCGCCTCGCCTCGCGCGACCCCACCGCTCTGTATCCTCTCCGGGCCCCACCCCCTGCTCCACGGCCCGGACGCGGGACGATAATAGAGGCCCATCTTGAGCTCCTCATTCTCTTCTCTTCACCTCCTCCCAGACCCAAACCCTAAGGAATCCATCGGCCATGGCAACGACATTGGAACGGAGAGAGCTCGGTAACACCGGCCTCAAGGTCAGCTGCATCGGCTTCGGCGCCTCCCCTCTCGGCAACGTCTTCGGCCACGTCTCTACTGGCGACGCCCTCGCCGCCGTCGGCGACGCCCTCCGCCTCGGCATCAACTTCTTCGACACCTCCCCGTCCGTCCCTCCTTCCTCTACTTCTCCTCTAAAACCCTGCAAAGCTCCCGCCTTTCCCTGATTTTTCCATCAAAGGTCGCGCCTTTTCCTCATCTTCGATCTCTTTCTTAGGTATTACGGGGGGACGGTCTCGGAGACGGTGCTGGGGAACTGCCTGAAGGAGCTCGGGGTGCGCCGGGACGAGATCGTCGTCTCCACCAAGTGCGGCCGGTACATCGATGGATTTGATTTCAGCGCCGAGAGGGTGACGAGGAGCATTGATGAGAGCCTCGCGAGATTGAAGATGGACTACGTCGACATCCTCCATTGTCACGATATCGAGTTCGGCTCCCTCGATCAGGTCCCGTTTGGCGATTTCTGTCCACTTTTTAGTAAAAGGGCTCAACATTACTTCAGTAACTTATCGTGGAACCTGTGAACATTCTTAGAAGAACATGAAGTTGTTTGCTTTATGAAGTCTTTACATGCTTTATGGTGAAATCATGAATGTTTTTTTCTTTTCTTTTCTTCCTACAGATTGTGAATGAGACTATTCCTGCGCTTCAAAAGTTAAAAGAGACAGGGAAGATTCGATTTATTGGAATAACGGCCCTCCCTCTGGGGATTTTCACGTATGTGCTCGATAGGGTACCACCTGGTTCAGTAGATGTGATTCTTTCGTATTGCCATTACAGCATCAATGATTCAACCCTTGTAGATTTGCTCCCCTATTTGAAGGGCAAGGGAGTTGGGGTGATTAGTGCTTCGCCACTCGCAATGGGCCTTCTCACAGAGAATGGTCCACCAGAGTGGCATCCTGCATCTCCAGAGCTCAAGGTAAATTCTTTTTCTTCTCCATCTTCTTCTTGATATACCTTATAATTGAATTGTGAAGCATCCATATAGAGTTTTAATGGGTCATTAGCACATAATATTCCTTAAGATATATCATATGGTTTGATGGAAGATAATGAATACAACAAGTATGTTTTTGTAGTTTCATCATTTCATGAGATCAGTTGATAAGCGTGAAAGTAATGATCTTGTGGAAGTATGGACAATGGATCTGATAATAAAGTGTTAAGGTGGTAAATCTGGATTGTCCCAAGTAAGGATAAAGCTATGAAGTATCAGCAGGTTAAATTCTAAAATAAGTGATGATGTATTGAGAGGGAATCCACCAGACAAAACCTCAACCAAACTTGGCAGAATCAAGATTGGGCATGCCAGGACTTGATAAAAACACAAATCTTTGTGGTAAGATATTCGTTTCTGTCAAGACTTTATTTCTGGATGTAAAAAGGGTGAGATAGACAGAAGTATTGATTGTTCAATGGGGCAGTGGAGAATTATTTACAGTTTCTGACCAAAGTTTTCTGTCTGTAAGCCTTCATATTACCTTGAAACACTTTTACACTGTAGTGATGGTTGCATGCTGTTATTTATGTAAATGGTCTTCAACTTGGTTAGAACTTACCTTTTACATGACTCTATTCTAAACCAAAAACTTTTACAAGATCTTGTAATCTAACAACTCAATTTTTCTAGGTTGTGCTATTCTGCTATTTGATAAGAAAGATTCAGATAACAAATAAACCTGTCATAATGAAGCAATCAAGAAATAGGTGTCCCTGTTTTGACAATGTATGCCTGAATCGATTTCTGAAGAAGAAAAGCCGTATGCTTATTGTGAAAATTATTCAGTTGCAGTCAGGAGTTTAATTCTTGCAGTCTTTGATTCTTAGTGTTGAACCATCCACTAGAGTACCTATTATAGGTCTTCTTGTGTCTCTAGAAGATGCTTGGCGCCTGCCAAGATGAGGTGTGCATCAATTTAGAAATCAGATACATATGATTGTTTATTATTCTATCCATTTTATTCTGTATTATTTTTTAGAAATAACAAATAAACATTATGCATGCCTTACTATAGATAATTATTACAGCCTTGGAGTCCTAATAAAAATACTCTTTGGTTTTCCCCCTTTTGTTTCTCGGTCTTTTTAGAAATTTGTTTAGTAGGTGCTCTGCCTCCAAAAGGATTAGAAATTTAGAATCCAATACACCCCTTCAAAATTTGGGTGTCTTATCATTGGACCGCCCAGATCTTGAGACTTATCATTCTAAAAGCAAATGTTTGCTTGAAGCGTGAAATAATGAGAAATTGTGGGACCAATGACTCGGAAGACTCACATCTTCTTAGAATGTACTGTCGATATTCTTGTCTTTTATAATATCATATATTAAATTAATTTTGATAACTTGGTTTGTTCACCTGAAAAATATAAAAATTCAAACTCACATATCATACCGATGTCAAGCATTTAGTGCGTGCTTTTGCTCATTCATATATGCTGCTAGGCACATAATTATATTTGCTACATTTTCAGTCTGCATGTGGAGCTGCAGCAGCTCATTGTAAGGAAAAGGGAAAAAACATTTCAAAGGTAGCTCTACAGTACAGCTTGACAAATAAAGAGATCTCAGCTGTGCTTGTTGGCATGAACTCTCCCAGACAGGTATTTAATCATTTTACACATTAACTTCCACCATTTTACTAGCAAATACAAACTGTATATATTCACTCGTTTAAGAACTGTAACTATCATGTCATGCGCTTGGTGCCTTAAAACAAATTGCATGCAGATAAATATCTGTCAAAGTTCTCTTTAATGCGAACACACCTCAAAGTATATTGTCTTCCTCTTTGTAATCATATAGAAGGATCAGGAAGAACAAGCTCCAGTAAGATAATGATACATGTATTCATCTTGAACCTAATCTTCTTCATCCTGACTTTTCCTTTAGTGCCGACCTTGAACATCTCGAAATCTGCTAAAATCCCCTTATTCATCAAAAACTGTTATATGATTGGATGTTTTTTCAATCCTAGGTTCTTTTTATGAAATCTTGTAGTAACATCTTAAGCGCTCATATTTAAGTTACCAAGCCTTCTCATTCATAATACTCAACAGCACTGATTTTGCTCCCATTAAATTTTTTACTAGCTAACTGCTTTCTTTTTTTATCTTTCCATTTAAAAGATCGATTTCTCATTGTTGTGTTCACCTCAATAGGGTTTTCTTGTAGTTTCTTAGTAGCAATTGTAATTATCATTGTTTTAATATTTTTCTTTTGGTGGCTAATTCCCAGTTAGTACCTTGCTATTGCAGTTTCTGGCTGTTCCATTATTTTAAGTTGTGCTGAGCCACTTTTTTAATGTTATACTGTACAAGCAACCAAGAGAATTCTGGCTATTTTCGCAGTTGGCACTTCTTCTCAAAATGCAAATTAGCTGTGCTAGTCAGTGAGATGCTTTTTGAGTTCTATATTTTCAACGAATTCTTGAACCTACTTGGTCATCTATATGCCACCCCAAAGTGGCTGCTTTTTTTTTTATATAAAATAATTTTATTATTATGCAAAATGTGCTTGGTATTTTGGCAACAATACAACCATGTAGAATCAGATATTCTGGATACTAAATATTTATGCTGTAGATTTTAGTCTGGCCCTTGTTTTAGGTTCCACTCTCTTGTATGGTCAAGGTTTGGGTCTGGATGGACCGGTAGAAATTTATCCCAATTTCTCAGTAATCTACTGTCAATTTACATTTCCTTGCTAAACCATCCAATCCACCTTTGTCTAGCTAGTGACATGTTGCCATAATTGTGGAGGAAAAGAAGCAACACATAACCAGATAAGGATGTGTGCGTGTGGGGAGGGGGGCGGTGTTGCTGCACAAAATTTTGATTCAGGACATCTTGTTTGCCTGAACTTCCATTGAGGTTCAGCGTAATTGGGCTTAGCTATTTGACAGTTTGCCCAAAAACTTTCGCGGCAGTTGCAATATTTTTTTACAGATTTTTTTGGCAAAAGTAATCATTCTATAAAGGCTACTATAGGTAACTGTTCTGTAGCAGCTATTAGTTCTTGACCACCATGCAGTTTAAGAGTTTAGGAAACTTGAAGGTGATCTTGAGAATCACTAAAATCCAGTAACATCTATACACTAAATGACATAAATGTGGCAGCATATCACATATTTCTCAAAAAGGTTTAGTTTGATGGCTTCATGGTGGCTGCAGGGAGTGGCAAACCTATATTTTCATAGGCTTGGCATTCACCACATTTCTTCAAAGATAAATTGATTATCCACATCGAGACTAAATAACTGAAGTTCCAGATTATTGCCTGAGTGATCAGATGAGCTTATTGTCCTTGCATTGAGGAACTGTTTTTCCATTGTAAACCTAATTCTAAATTAATCTATTAGATTTGCTTATTAGGTTTAGCTAATTTCCTTATGATCACCCCAGAAAACACACTTCAATTCCAGATGCGAGTAGTATCACATTGCACGCAGCATTTATGTTCTAGTGGTACATGCCAAATATGGAGATGAGCATCATTTTGATCACATAATGCAGGTTACAAAAATAACATATCAACTGAAAGCATATGCATGATATGCAGGTCGAGGAGAATGTAGCTGCTGCTCTAGAATTATTGCATGAGGGGCTGGATGAAGACCTTTTGGGAGAGGTCTCAGCTGTTCTGGAGCCCGTCAAAAACCAGACCTGGCCTAGTGGCATTCAGCAAAGATGATGCCTACCAAATATTTAGTGTTATGATGCCAGTATTCTCTGCTTTTTTTTTTTTGAGGCATGAGAGCCTACGCTACTTTGAATTGCTGGCTGCATGGATCTTGTTCTAGTTTTGCTATTAAAGAAAGGGATTTTTTGCATGTATAACCCTGCTAAAATGTGAGAACTCATGGTCTGGCATGGTGAAAATAAGTATCTAGCGTTATGATGCCTGTCTTCTCTGCGATGTTTTTTGAGGCATGAAAGCCTATGCAACTTTGAATTGCTTGCTGCGTCGATCTTGTTCTAATTTGCTGCTGAAGAAAGGGAACTTTGCATATATAACCCTGCTAAAACGTGAGAACTCATGGTCTGGCATGGTGAAACAAGGCTGACCGAAACGAAACTTCTCGAACCAGGCTCTTGGAAGGAATAAAGGTGTTAGGGAGAAAAAACCTGTCCTAAGAAAAAATATAACTCCAACTGTATACTTAACTTAATAGGGTGAGGTAAAGCTATCTCAGCTCGACTGTCATTTTGAAAGCCGAGTCTTCGAGAGGTCTACCGTCTACGAAGTGAGGCTTTCCAAGCCGAACGAAACGAGGACTTTCCATTTCAAACTTGTAACCAAGCATCCAGCCGCAACTTGTGTTCTTAGGTAATTATATAGAGATTCTGTAATTGCTTGCAAAATTTTTAAATGACATAAAATGTGCAAATCTTTTGATATTCTGGTAAGCACACGGTAGCATGAAGTTAACATCATGGGGTTAGAGTTAATATTAGAGAATTTTGGTGATGCATTACAACTACGAGAGAACATGGTGATAATGCCATAAATAAATATTAGAGTAAGTTATAAAAAATCTTCTTAAGATTAAAGATAAATTATACTTATATCCAATAGTACGAAAAATTTATATTTTATCTTCTAAAATTTATTTTTATTTAATATTTTAATCTATAATTTAACTTTTAATAAGATCCAAACATCATGTCATTTTTTTAAAAAATGGCCAAAATAACTTTATAATAATCATTATGAGGTTTATATTTATTACAATTATACTCAATATTTTGTAAAAGCTACACTTGCACCCAATTAAATTGACAATATTAGTGAAACTGTTTATCTATCGTAAAAAAGCAAAATTAGAAAATAAGGCTCTTCTTTCACTTTCTGACTTTCAGATCTTTTTAAAGTCTTTCATCTTCAAGAGTCTTCTTTTCTTCAAGATTGAGCAGTTATGATTTCTTTCTCGCTTCACCATTCAACCACGAGCGTCCCTTTCCAACGAGCGACCGGCGACAAGCTTCCTTCTCAATCGGCATCTGACGATGAGCGTCCTTTCCGACCAACATCCAACAATGAGCATCATTTTCGACCAGATTTTATTCTCAATTGCACGTCCATCACGTTATAGAGATTGAGGATGCCAGTGAATTATTTTCTAATTCTAAGTTCTACTTGTCCAATATTGTAGACATGATTCCTTAACATTATTGCTGTGGACGACCTATGTCTATATATGAAACTATGATATCTTTGGCACCCGTTATCAAAAGGATCAAAATAAGTATGTGCATGAGAACTCTTTTTTTTTGGAAGATGCATTAGTTGTGATTCCATAGCCTAGCTTAGACCATGGATAGACTGGCTCAAGTGACAAAACTCTTAAGACTAGTTCTCTGCAATATAAAATTTTAAAAGCATCTACTTGCCTGAGAGATATAGATTATTTTTTTCATGGCATATGGCTCTATTTTTTTTTGCTGAAACACATGGCTCTTTTTTGATAAGTCATCAAGATTAAGCTCCAAACCTATAGTACCTCACAATTATTCTTTTCCTTGGGTGGATGTTATATCACTTAAGGCTAGGTTGTTTTTTTTTTTATTTTTTCTAACATGACATTTAGGTCTCATTTAAGTTAACAGTTTGACTAACATTCCGTTAAATTATAGGTTCAAATATTAGATAAAAATAAACCTTAGGGATATAAACATAGATTTTTATAATTTACTCCTAGTTTTAAGAGTTTTTGTTATTTGTTCGTCACTTAAGGATAATTTTAACTTTTTTTCATGAGGTAAATAGATTCGCTGTCACGTAGGTGCAAGTATAAGTTTATAAATATTGGGTGTAAGTGCAACCGGGATTAAGCGGTTGGTCGGTCGACAGATTTATCTGAAACAATCCAGTCACTCTAGAAGTATAAAAGCTCGACTTGCACAAATGAGACAGCTACAAGAGGCGGCCTGATATTGCTTTGTACAAAAAATTCCTACTGCAGCACAAGATGGAGTTAGATGGCATGATGAGTTAGTTTTCCCTTCATAAGGAAAATGGAAGGATCCAGCTACTTAGACCACCAAATGCTTTCAAACAAGGATTCCAACTCGGGACCAATTCGGTACCAAGCTGTATTGAGAAAAATCAGCCGAAGCCGAAGAAGAGAGAGAGAGAAAACGAACAGGAGAGAGAGGGAGAAGGAGAGGCCACGGACTTCCGTAGAAGACTGTAGGGACTGGGGCCGTGTTCCCTGTTTTCAAAACAAGAGACAGAGGACGCGGCTGCGAAAAAAATTTAAAATTTTTTAAGTAGAATCGACAAATCACTTGCAAACTTTACTTAAATTTTTTTTATTTTTTTAATTTTGGCCACCCACAGCCTTCTGCAGGCATCCACGATTGCTTGTTCTTCCTCCCTTCTCAGCTCGCTCTCTCTTTCTTTTCGGCTTCTCCCGCTCCGATAGAAAACCGGTTTCAAAGTCGGAGCAACACCGGTAGCTGCCAATATGTTTTGAAACGGACGAAACCGTCCAATACAGAATGATTCTGCATTTCTTGCTTTCAAATAATAATGCCAAGCCGCCATAAAGGTCACAAATGCGTAGATGCATACCATTGAGTGATACTTCTGGAAAACACTTTCTTTAATTTGTCCTTATCGTTCAAGTGCATCTTGAGCTTCCAACAGAGATTCGAGCATACCTTTGGTCCTGTGCACGCCTCAGAGAGAGAGAGAGAGAGAGAGAGCACTCACTGCCTGTGTTAAACAGATGTTAAAAGGAAACGAAAAGCAAACTTGCACACGCTTCAGCTCAGAAAGCATGACATCTGCAGTTTGATTTCTATCTTTTTTCTTCCAGGATAACTGACCAAAACACACACACACACACACACACAAAATATCCCACAAGATTATTGCACTTCTAATCTTGTTTCCTTTACAACTAAATATTATAATACAGATATTATCTTGTAAACAAAAGCGAGGTAAAGACTCTACATAAGATGATCTGATAATAGTGGACATTT
The DNA here is from genome assembly GCF_009389715.1 of Phoenix dactylifera. Classification (NCBI taxonomy): domain Eukaryota; kingdom Viridiplantae; phylum Streptophyta; class Magnoliopsida; order Arecales; family Arecaceae; genus Phoenix; species Phoenix dactylifera. The sequence goes on from NC_052397.1 coordinate 16,113,993, forward strand.
TGCTAATTCCTATGGAGTAATGAACTCTAGCGTGGACATCAATTATTACTGATACTCTGCAGTCCCAGAACAGCAAGCACTCAAATCAAGCCTAGAAGCAGCCCAGCATATCCACAAAGTCCATTTGTTTCAGCCTCAAGCACCTCCAAGAGCAAACTTCCGTCTCATTTAAAATAACAGGGATTTCATGGCAGGGAGCTCCACTGCATTATTAAGAACCTTGTGACCTGGTCTCACCGTGCAGCTTGTTGAAGTGATGGCCAGGCAATTTCATCATCACTGATGTAGCCATGAATCAAAAAATCTGTGCAGTTCTTACGAAAACCATGGTTATAGGGATTGCGGAATCGTCCTTCTGGTCCTCGAAGATATGAATACCGAGCAGCATTTGCCAACTCATTAGTTGTGATATTTCGTGCTATCTGCATACATGCGAACACCTGATTGGTAGGTTAAATGCTGATTTGCTAACAGTGCATACAATAATGCCCCAGTCGAGGAAAGGAGCACAATCCACTACGTGGCAAGTTATAGTCGATCTCCACAAGTTCTTACTGCAGTCATATCATCTTATATTTTCTATGTTCAGCTATGGTGATTTACTAATTCATGTCAGGTCCATCACTTGGAGAGAAAGGGTGTGGCAATTGTAAGGATTCATGCTTTTCAACATTGAAAATGCATTGCTAGTCATGTATAGCAGCTCATTGAATCAGCATACTTACAAAAGAAAAAGGCATTGAATAATATGTAAGTTCTACTCTATAATGCAAAAATAGCTGTTTCTAAGCCTAATGCATGCTTAGATACTCATGGCGGAAAATTTCACGAGATATAGTTCCAGAAGAACCGAACTTATCATAGGTTTAGGTCCTTTGCAGTTAAAAATCGAGGAGGGTTGGGCATGGGCCCAACTCGGCCCGAGGCCTGTTGGGCCAAGCCGACTTTGAGCCAAGCTCTAGGCATGGCTTGAAGAAAATCCGGTTGGGCTTGGGCCTGGAACCCGAGGCTTGATTATGTTTTGAGCATGTTCGGGTCTAGTCATGGCCTGATCAGACTCCTAGCTCGGTGTCCCCTAAAAACCTATGCCCCCCACTTTCTTATCTAACCGACACCCCTCTCTTTAATCTCTATCTCCCTTCCCACCTCTCTTTTTGTGTCGCTCTCCCTGTGCCCACCCCCCACCCAAACTCATCCTCACCTGATCACCTCCTTGACCCTCCCTACGATCTCTCCCCCCTCTCTCCCCCTCCCCGCCACAACCGATCCCCTTCCCCCCTCTCACTCCCCACCTGATCCTCCCTCCCTCTACTCAATCTTCTTATCCCCCGACTCAATGCCCATCCATGGAGAATGGAACCCACATTGGAGCTCCACATTTGATTTCCCTCTCTTCACCTCACCCTAGCGGGCTTAACTCAGGTCAAGCCCATTTGGGCTTCAAGCCAAACTTGTGTTCGGGTCAGGAGTGTCTCGGGCCAAACCTTGAAAGAAAAATTCAAGCCTAAGAACCATCCCGCCCTAGTTCCGACCCTACCATCAAGTTTGGCATAGTGCATGAAACAAGGTTTTAAATACCAGTACCAGTGCGGTGTTGGTAGGGTATTAGTATGGCACTGGCATCGATAGTATGTACTCAAGCTGAAAGCCTCAAAAAGAATGAAAAGCCATCGACATCGACCTTTATGGTCAACATGGCACTATTAGTATGCACCAGTATGGCAGATACATACCGGTCAAGACAGTTTCATGTCCCAACACCCATACGATGCTTGTTTCATGTCAAAATCGTACAGCACCAATGATGCCATCCTGTTTCGACAATTCTCGAATCCACGACATGAAGAAAATTCCAATCTCTTACAATCTTAACAATTAAACATAAAACCTAGTTCCTGCAATTTTTATTGCCATCAAGAATCTAGGTCTACTTAATTGATTACCTACAAGAGAAGCATAACATTGGTTGATGATAACAATCACTAAGATGTATAAGCTAGTGAGTATTTCTAAAAAGAAAGATCGCAAGTATAAGGTAATAAGCTTGTTTATTATTAGAATTGCTTCAAACAATGTTCATTAGGTGGATATTGACCATAACCATAATATGTAAGCATACTTTCTAATTGTTTGAGTTTCAACTATACAAATGTCATCTATTACTAAGTGAGCTGTATCCTCTAATATTCACTTAAATTTACACCTTTTTTCACACCAATTTGAACTCACACTTATTTTATTATTTTAGCAGGCAAATATTTTCTATTGTAAGAATTACAATCTATAATACGTAACACAATGTGTACGTAAGAAACTAGAGGAAAACTAAGGCAGTGTTCCTACCAAACATTTGACTCCTCTGCCCCTCCAAAGCAAGGTAATCTGGCAATTAGTTGGCTTACCTAAGAATGAGAACAAGGCAGGCAACTCAGTAGCAATGCCTTACACCTAGCTAACAAAGACAAGTTATCAAGAACCCTTACCAAAATTGCCCCAAGAGATAGATTTGCTCGACTCAAATCTGAGCCTTTTCTAGTTCTTCATTGTGTATATCTATATAAAATAGATTTAATGCACATCCACTTCAACATTTTCATGTCCTTGAATCTTAAAAAAAAAAAAAAACTCCACAATTTTTGTCTGTGTGCATGCAGTTATTCTGTACTTGCCAGCCCCACTACCATCTTATAACATTTTCTTCATGTTTTGAAGACATTCAATGGTATCATACAACAAAAGCACCACTCCACTTCAGCCACCTCACTACAAATAGAACGATAATGATCAGCATTGGTAGTATTATTTGTCTATCTCTGACTACGACCTCATCTCAAATTACCACCAAAATTGGAACATAGTTATCTCTTCTTTCTACCGCTTTTACAATCCCAAACCTCCAAAGTCCAAACGTTTCCTTCATAGTTCGATTTAGTTTTCAAACATATCATGGATCAAAACTGTCGATCACATCCATGGCACCTTCTCATGGATTTTAACTTTCAGCTCATTGATGACAACCACCAAGGGCAGAGCAGTAGATAGTTTCAGGATGATTGTTGGTCTACTTTGCTTGCCATTGGAAATTATCTATCAAGTGACAGCTGCTACTAATTATTTTAACTCCTTCACAGATGTCCTTAAAATGTCTCAATGAACATTTTAGCATGCCCTTCTTCCTTGACACCACCAACAATTGGGGGTACTCTTCCTATGCACTCCGGCCTTAAAATCCAACAACAGTTTAGATAAATTATATTATTTTTCATAAACCTTTAGACTCAACGTTAGTGTAGAAGCATGGAAGTACTAAACTTTTGGAGCCCTAATTCAGAGATCTCAAGCAGCATTTTACCATTCTGTAACAACATCACAAATTGTACCGGAGATCCTAGAGATAGCCATATTTATACTAACAACATAAAAGTAAGTAAATATCAAAAAACATCACCTGTGATGCCTGTGCCACTGTCAAAACAAAAGCTCCAGATAATAAGAAAATATCCAACACAAGAAATGCAACAGCCCCAGGATGGTCTGTCAGCATATGATGAATCCATGTATCAGAAGATGGAATTGTTGGTGATGCTGTCCAAATTCCTGTTATGTAGCATAAAGTTTAAATCCATCAAAATGTGCTAATTCAAGACAAAGAAAAGAACCAATATACTTTAGCTATCTTGATTTAGAGCACTCACTATGAAATGCAATAACAGCTCCAAGGAATGTTGATAATGTTCCCATACAAATAAAAACAAAAAAGTCCCACTTATTCTTCTGCAAAACAACCAAATAAACAATGTAGCCAAGTCAAAATGGAAAAGTTGAAGTTCGTTATTAAACCATACGAATAATCATCTAAATGCACATAGTAAAGAAGGAAATATAGGTCGAATCAGCAACATGGAAAATTACCTCAGCTCTTGGAAAATGTAACTACAACATTACACATTTAATAATGGATACCTATTCTATAATACCCAGCTCATGATAAACTACTACTGACCTTCCCAACACAATTTGATATCCATGGACAATGATGATCAAACTGCTCCACACAGTGTTTGCAAGTCGGACAGTGTTTCGAGCGCACAGGTCGGATTATCTGATGAGAAAAGCAAGATTGCAAATCAAATTTTCTCCAAGATAGGTATTTCACCTAAAAAAGACCCAGAAAAAAGGAGGAGAGGGGGGGGGGGGGGGGGGGGAATAACAGTGTCCAGTAAACCACCAGTATATGGGGCTGACACTGGGTCTTCTTGTTACTGACAGAAAACAGAAAAGAACCTATGGCCATCATAGCTTCTTCGTGATTGATAACTTGCCTATACAGCTCTCTCTCTCTCTCTCTCTCTCTCTCTCTCTCTCTCTCTCTCTGAGATAAAACATTGCAAGTACCTTACATGTAGGGCAGAGTTGAGACCAATTGCCTGTCCAAATTGTAGAATTGTTGAGATCAATATCCAACAAAGGGTCCTGTCAAATACAAGTGGTAAATAGCCAGCTGAGTGCAACAAGATCTAATTCATATGAAAAGTCTACATGTATTTAGTTGGATGCAATTGGTGGATGGTGAGCTGAATGAAGAATGAGAAGGAGAAAGATTAATCAAATAAAATGGTGTGGAAGCAGTTTTATGCATCTTTTTAAGTTTCAGCTGGAACTTTGAAGCTGACATTGAAACCTTTCAATTTTGCCTTAAAGACAATCCAAACATAGGTTATTTTGAAGTTTCGGCTGAAAATGAAGGAAATTGACTTTACACATAGACATATATGCATGTGTATGTATGTGCATACATATGCAAACAAGTGTATATATAGATATATATGTGTGCATGCAAGGATTGCCAATCTGAACTGGCTAGTTCAGGACGTACCCAACCAGACAGGTCAATTATTGGCACAGTTCAGCTGCTTGGTTCGATATAAGACTATGTTCAGGGCATAGGTTTAACATGATGTTATTTTAGTATAATTTCAAGAATTTTTTTCCATAAGTTTAGATATCCTAGGGAATAAGTGTCAATGTTATATATTGTCAAATGCTATGTCTTCATCATGTGATATATTGCATTATAAAATTAATGTTAAACTTGCTGGAGCCTTTTATTTTTAAAAAATTGTACGCAAAAGTCCTAAACAACAAAATATACTGAAAGATAATTCTAGATTAGTTTCTTGACTTGTTCTACTTTAGTTTTTCCTAATTTTTGTATGCACATCAAAACTTCTGAAATTGGCATTCATTTAACCCAACCAAAATTGAACTGAGTTTTTGGACCTTGGTTTCATGAATTGGCAAGGAAAGTGCATCTCCTATAATAAGTGTAAGAAATTTAAAGCAGTGGCATGAAAAGCAACACCTTATTTTGGAACACGGTATTGCAATCAAAACTTATACAATTAGAGACTCCTTCATTTGCTCTGTTATCTGGAAAGCCTCTACAATTAGTTGGTCTATAAGCCATTAGCTTTATTATCTCTTGGCCTAGTCACCATTTAATGTTCCCCCTTCATATCTCCCTCTTATTCATTGTAAATTTGTCACAATATATGGTCATTCCAAAGATAAATAATCACGACAAGAGAAAAAAAAACTAATAGTAATTAACATAAGGTACAATTTTCATCTCTACTATTATAATGCAAATTCCAGGTTCCCTGAAATCAACTCCACCCCTTTCAGACTCCCACAACCACATTTTTCTGTTCCTCCCAGGTGGGTATCTGTTTCCACCCTCTTGCATGTGACATTGCACACGCTAAGTACTAGTTTAATGGCGACCAAAGGCCCAATTTACTGGAGGAGCATTATCCCTAAAACCTTGATTAAAAACAGTTTTAAATTCATCGAACATGACCCCAATCCAAGTCTCCCTCTTTCACCAAATTCCTCTTTTCAATTTTTGAAAACTAATGTTCATATTTTCATAGTAATCCTTGACAAAAATATTTCTCTTTTATTGAATAGTAATTACTTAAGTAATTTTAATTCGTACAGAAGATTTCCTTAATGATAGCAAGAAAACAACAGGCATATGAAGTAGGCACATCATTTAAATTAGTTTAGCAACTTTTAACAACTTATATAATGAAGCTTGTGGTAATTTCTAATGTGGTTATGCTGCAACAGCCCATTGATTGAGAAGATGAAAGAAGGTAGTGGAATTCACACCAAACAAGAGAATAAAATCAGAAATTATTTCTAAAAATGATAATATGGCATGATGATAAACTTCAACACTTAATCCTTCTTGTAAAATAATCATAAACAACTAGCACCATCCCAGACACTTGTATTTGGGTCATGGGTTCTACTTCATCTTGACCCCAAGGCTGCATGCTGTTTTCACATTTAACATGGTTTCTTTCAGAATATGAACGGAAGAATACACACTACAGGCAACTGAGAGAGAGAGACAGGACGAACCACTGCACCTACATTCCTCGCTGACCCTCCTGTATTTGGTTGGATATAACCTGGATCCTTGCTGCAATGAAGCCAATTAACGAATTCAGATTGGATACAAAAATGGTGGGCCATGGGTATCTAAGATCACTGACCATGAAATACCAAAACTAACTTGATATATTCCATATTATTTTAATTGGGACTAAAGGGGTTGGGGCAGGGTAGAGTTTGCCAGTTGGGCCAATTTTTTCTGCTAGACCGAGGAGCATTTTCCGCCCAAATTTCAACCCAACACTGCCCTAGAGTGATCTTGGACACCTATCCACAAGGACATATTTAACTTCACTAGGTTGGGCAGTGATTTTAAGAGTGGAGGTGATTTTAAATCACCGCCACGTAGGATCACCGGGGTGTGACCAAATGCAGTGATCTCATCACCTCCACCCAAATCACCGTTGATCTTGCAGTCATCACCCCTTACCAAATGCCACCTTATGTGTATGTTGTTCAGGCATAGTAGGATTAAAACCGATAGGACAAAAACAATATTCATATACAAAACAAATAAAATCATCCATAATCAACATAAAGAATTACCTGCTACATCTATAGAACATAAATAGTGAACCAACTGCAAGTGAAACGGCAGTCCATCCCCAAAGGCCAACAACAGCAGTAATCTTCACAAAATTAGGTGCTAGATAGAGCAAAAGCGGAATTAAAGATTCAACTTTGCAATTAAAAAGTTTCACTACTCATCAGCTACTAAATTAAGAAACCAAGAATACCCACCATTAAGGATGGAATTTATGAAAAGAACAATAAGGATAATTATCAGAAACAGCAGAATAGGAGCATATCCAATGTTCCTGATTCTTGCAGCACAAAACTTATCACCGCAGGAGTCGCCATTCACCTTTGTTGCATTGGACTAAACACAGCAGAGTAAACTATGTATTAGTAAAAGTTCGAAAGGGTTTCAGCACCCTCATGACCACTTTCATTAATCTAGAATCTTGCTGAAAGCAACACATTTGACACTCAAGATCACAATTACAGATCATCACAGGAGGTACAACAAAAGATACCTTACCAGTTAACATAATCAAATGATTTCCATTATCACAATATAGATTTTCATTTAAAGTTTGCATTTACATAATGAAATACTCACTATACTCTAACAGAATGTAAGCCTAGAGCAGTCTATATTGATCCTGCAAATCAATTCAAATTCAAAATAGCAAGCATTATGTATGTATAAAATGAATAATAACAACTTCTAGTCAACTACGTACAAGAAGGTAGGCAACATGCCGATGACCTTTGTCAGATGCAAGCTGAGCAGGAGTAAATCCATTTTTATCCTTCACCATCAATTCCGCTTTGGTGCCTGCCATGGACAAGCACAGTGCATGCCTCCACATTGCCTCTGATTGCAGCCCAGTGCAAGGCTGTGCAGCCTAAAACCACAGAACTTAAACTACATCAGTATTTAAATTGACATATACCTTCTGTCTCCAATATATTCAGCGAAACTAACTTTCAGTTCCAGAATATATTATATAATGCAATTGCACATGAGATATACTGATAATAGTTAGTAATCTATATCTAATACTATGTTAGAAAGATGAATGACCGGTAATGTGTGCCTTTTTCTACGTACTAGCTTATTACAATGACCTCCTATGACCAGGTTAGCCAATCTCAAACAGCCAATACAGAAGATTAGCAGTTCTTATTGCTCTGGTCCTTATAGACTTACAAAGTGCGAGGTCCAAATGAATGTGAGCCCACCAAGTTGACCAAACAAAATTAGATTACAATGATTTAAAAAAGTACATACTGTGATGGCCAGGTTCAGTACCATGAGGCTCAGTAACCCCTGGTTTGGTTGAACTGGGCCCAATCTCCCAAGTCATGTTGGATCAGGCCCAAAATGAGCACTAGCCACTCCGTTTACCGCATAATACCCAGCAGGGCTCTTCAAAAAAGGGTTTTCTCGCTTGCTTTCTCTTACTGATTCCATCCTTCTAAGTCTACCCCTTCTCCCTCATCCTACAGAAACTTTTTTTTAATCTTCCTTCTCCTTTCTCTTTCAACTGCTTCTCCTTTTCTTCCTTAATTTCTTCATCTCTTTCTTTGTTTTTATCACTTCTTAGTTCTTACTCTTATTTCTTTTCCTTTTGTTGAAAACAAATATTATGTTGCTTAATGTAAAATTGAAAGTTTTTTACAAATCCATCAATGTTAGTTGTATTTAACAAAGTTCAAATTTAATGTCCTTATTAATTTTCTCTAAACATTTTGCTAATTTTGGATAATAATGTTTAATATATGCTTGAAAGTAAATAAATTCTTAAATGAGCATCATGTTGTAAATCGATATATTTGATACTCTTTGAACTCCTTTCATGACCATGGCTTTTAATTGTCAAATGAGACATAAACCTTGCAACAATTCTTTTTCCAAGATTGTGAATGTTCGTCCTTTGTTGAACTTTTTCATAGATCATGCTTATGATCAAATTCTTCTTATTTTACCATAATGTGTTAAACAAAGATACTTTAATTTTGTTCCCACTTCCCTTGGTTATACAACTTTTCCTAAAGGAGGATGATATAGTTAGATCATCAATGCATGCTTTTCTCAAAGTTTTAGTTTCTTTTTTATACAATCATCCACTCATTAGTTTACAGAAAAAGGACTCCTGCTACTACTAGCAGAAATACAACCGCTACTGCTAATAGCAACAATACCAGTAGGAACAGAAAAAGACAACAAGGAAAGCAGTTGCAAGGAAATGCCTAGAAAGGGTACCTTCTTTATCTTGCCTCCCTTGGTATGCATCTCTGAACAAAAGCAACCTAACAGCATCTGCATAGCCCTTATACGCAGCCCTACGCAATGGCACAAGATGTTTAAAATGACTTGGTCAAGCAACAGAACAATCCTGTAGTTTAATGGCAATATACATTTTTCTCCCTCCCCTTTTAATATGGCATGTGATTGCATATACACAACAGTTCTAGAACAATCATATCAGCAATATAACATTACTAAGAAGGGAAAGATATATAACATGTAATATTGTAAGAAATTCTTCTATTCAAATTTACTAAATTGCAACACAAACTTCCAATGCTAAGATCATCTTGTCAACTTTATGAGATGAAGTCGTAGATTGGAACTGCAATGGATATGAAGTTTGAAACAATTGTCAAACAAATTCATTATAACAGAAATCAAAATAGTAAAGAACGCTAATGCTCACCATTGACCAAGATGATGCACCCAAGAGCCTTATTGTAGATAAATCAAAAGTTAACTAAATTAGATCACTAGAGCAAAAGCACTAGTAAAGCTGAAGAAATGAACAAGACAGCTGCTTACAAAAAAAGGGAACAAGAAGTCCCAAAATATGATAAAATTGCTTCAGTCATGATATTAAAAAATTCCAACCAAAATGAAAGGCTCTCTCATTCAGCAATCAAATGCCTTAAAGGACTACCTTAAGCAAATATGAGCACAACCCAACTAGACAGTGTGCGAGAAACCTTATGTATGAGATGCAGAAAAAGAAAAAAAAAACATTAAAATCAACTTTATTTGCAGTTTGCTAGCTCTCTTTGTTCCCATAAATTTGAATTACCCTTAACATATATTGACCACCTAACAACTCGGACCAAAAGAGTATTCCTAAAAGTGTACTTATAACCTTTACTCTAGAGGAAAATTTAGCATATGGTGATGACAACCTACTGGCTCTCAAAAGGAAACCCTTCTCTAAAGGGTAATGGTACAGAGGGGGGAGTTGGGACAGAGTGCATATGAAATGAATCTAGCCCAGACTCACCACTAGTCATGAGTCAAACGGAATATAAATGGCAACTGAAACATTTCCCAACATGACCAATTAGTCCCTCAATCAGTATTCATGGCTGCTGGTGCTATAGATACAAACTGCCTAGGATTGACTAATATTAGTGACTTTTCACTATTCCAAAGCAAGAGAGGATCTGAAGACATGATAGGACCATGCTGTAGGTTCTCCATACCAAGTTCAAATATTAAAGTTGGTATATATAAGAGATCATGAAACAGATAGTCTGTTACTCTAACAAGCAGCAACTTTGATAACAGCAGAGACATTCATCTAGATGAATCTGACATACCAATGCAGCGGGCTTCTTCCATCATTATCCAGGGCATTAAAATCTGCACCATACTTTGCAATGATGTAATTCAAGAATGATGTTTGTCCATACTGTGCTGCAACATGAACTGCCTGATGCAAAGACATCCACAATAAGAAATATGGTTAATATAATCCAATAGCATAATGGCATAACAGCAAAAGATGGTACATGCATCAATCCTTGACAAGCAGAAACCATAGAACTTTCAAACACTAGCCTTGCTTCTTTTTAAATTAAATCCTTTCATTTTATTTTTATCTTTTCTGGAACCAAATTATAAGCCTCATTAAATAACAATACAAGACAATATTGAAGAGTTTGGTATTTTAAATTATCAGAAACTCTTGCTTTTAAATTTGAAAACAAATTAATCAGCAACAGGGTGTAATCCGTCACATATATATTGCCATACTTCAAGTTGTAGTTGTAAAGTGAATGAATAAGATTTCAGGTCTTGAAAGTACCACGAAGACAGGATATCAAGAACAAAATGTCTCAAAAACCACATCAGAGGCCTACAGTCTGGAATGACATCAAATATATACAGAGCAAAGAAAACACTATTATTTGTGAAAACCACTCAGACCAATGGTTAAAGTCGACTCAAGCAAACAACTGCAGTTTTGGAAGAAACAGATGTTTTTAAGATATAGAATGTGTCACTTCCAGTTCTCCTCTCTCAATCTTCCCCCCACCTCCAAATCCCATCATTTTGGGTTCTCCTCTCCTTGAGGCATCTCAACTTCAAAATCAAGCTCCATCGACCTCAAGCTCACTGGCCTCATGCCTCCCTCTCCACCCAAAAATCCAACGGAGGGAGGTGGCTTCGATGATATAGATTAGTGACGTCATTACGCCTGCAACAGTGTGCTTATATTGATGGATTCATTTGGACTTCGAAAAGTAATTAATTAAAACCAAGCAAGAAGGTGAATGCCAAGAAATGATTGTTTCCACCATAGCTCTCAGCTTTAGAGGGCTAACTGTAGAATCTTGCTTATTCTCTTTTTTCTCCTCTTTGATGTGACACGAAATGCTAAATTGAATTAACTCTTTCATTAGACTTCATTTCACATATATACCTAAAATTGTATTTCATCTTTTTATTTTAATCAATTAATAAGCGTTCATTTATTACATTGTGATGATCTCCCAGTTGGTTTCCAGATCACTTAATGGTTAAACTAATGACCCTTAAGCCAATTGTCTTTCCAATTTAAAAAATGATCCTGATTTTGAAACATAAATACAGACAGGGATCCAACAGCAACTATTTTACATAAACTTCGTAGATAATAAAGGTCATCAGCAAGTCCATACGATGTCTCATCAGCAAGTCCTCCGCTACATCCATACGATGTCTCATATGGTAGCACTTTAATTAAATAAATTAGGATGTCTTGTCATTACTTGAGTTTGATCAACACTTTCAGTCATGGACTATCGTACCGTCTTGAACCATCTGGTATTGGCATACCATACTGAATGGGATTAGAGCCGATACAAAACTCATGTTCAGCCCAGTAATGTCCCATACCGAGGTGTACCGAGATGAACTGAGGTACATACCGAGCTGCACAGAAGATATACCAAGATAAAAGGTGAGAAAAATAGTTTCAAACTATTTCGGTATGAGTGTGTACCATACCGTACCAAATCAGTAACATACCAATCCAGTATCCGGTATCGAGGTTGCAGATCTTACTTTAACTTCCTAAACAGAAGGGATCAAACCGAGAAGCATCCATTCCAAATAAAGAACTTTCCCAAAAATAGAAAACACTTAATTAATTTTGTTCTTCCATCTGAAAAAACAGGGTCCCACTCTGCACTTTCCAGTAGCTCGAGAAAATTTATGAATAGTTCGCTATATAAGTATGACAGAGTACAAAATGTTTATATTTCTGCAAGGAGCATGCAGTACCAGACAAATCGTTAATAACAAGATTATTTCTGAATTTTTTTAAAAATTCAGATTTAAGGCTGAAAAAAAATTCTTGCACCAAAACTACGGTCATGTTATGTTACTCTTTCTAACAATGCGAATCATCTATGACTTATCCAACCAACAAATCCAATCACCATTAGCAATTGTCGAACATAACATTACCCGGTACCCATTTAGGTCGACAGCCTCAACCCTAGCTCCATTCTGCAGCAGCACATCAACCACCGCAATCGACCCACGCACAGCCGCCCAATGAAGCGCTGTCTGCTGCGTGTGGTCAGCAGCATTTACATCGCCCCCATGCTTCAAAATCCAAAAACAAAACCCTAATCAGACGAAACAATCCGAGACAATTAAGAGAAGCAGAAAGGGAGATTAGCTAGCTATAAACTACCTCGATTATATACTGGGCAATATGAGCATAATTATTAAGGGCGGCCCATTGGAGCGCGTGGTAGCCGTTTCCATCGGGCCTGGCGACGGACTGCCCGTACCTCTCGACGAACCTCCGGAGCTTCTCCAAGTCCCCGTAGGCGGAGGCGGAGTAGACGTCGACGACGAGGTCTGCGGCGGGATCGCTGAGGCTAGGGTTAGGGTTCCCGTTCTGCTGCGACTTGGGATCCGAGACGACTTCAATCTCCATGGCCCGATAACATGCGAGGCCGCGTGGGGAGAGGAGGAGAGAGGAGAGAAGAGCTAGGGTTTGCGGGAAGAGGAGGTTGCAGCGATCAAAATCCTGGGATTAGGGTGAGGGTTTTATTTTATTTTTATTCTTTGGGACTCCCAGCCACGCGATGGTCGCCCGTTAGAAAGACGACTGTCGTCGCCGGCGAACCGATTCCAGGTGGAGGCGGCCTCGACTAAACTTCTTCTCCTGATGCCGCGGGACAGGATACATTTACGAGAACTTACCGCTTGTTGGAGCCTGGTCACCGGGTTCGTGGGTTGTTATTTACGGTCTATATATACGATTTTTACTGGTCGTAACTCGTAAGCTAGTTAACTTGTCGCCGTGTGGAGGCGGTGGATGGGTGTCGATATGTCGATAGAAGGCACGTTTCTGTCTCACGTGCGAACTGTGATTAGTAATAATTTTTTTTTTTTTTGATGAAACTGATGATCCATATAATTCTAGCATGAATACATCCAAAAAAATAAAAGACAATAAGTTCCGGAGAGTACTAGACAGCTCCATCTCCTCAACCCAAAAGGTATCTTAAGAATGGTTGGCCACGTCCCTGTTGCCCTCTATATACACGTGCTTGGCCTGAAAGGCTACATCGCCACAGACCATGGCTTAGATATTTTGAAGCAAGGGGCGGCATCCGCCTATACCGCCTGCGCCTCCTTGGATCCAGCCAAAAACATAGTCGAATCACTCTCTGGCCTACAATACACATCAAGCATGGCCGGGGTTAGCCCACAATGCTTAAACCAAAAAAAAATGCCTGCGACATTGATTAATAAAAACAATATTTTAAAAATATCTATTATATATAAGACTTATTTATTTTCAATATATAAAAATTTTACGACATCTTAAAAATATAGTTATCAAACAGTAATATATTTTTCAGTTAAAATTTTACTACCAAAAGCTCTGTGTCGGAAACTTTTACAAGCAAAAATTTACTTCAGATTGCTACTCTCGGTTCATCTACTTGTAAACTCTGAAGTAAAAATTACCATTATCATTATTTAGATTCGGTAAGGTTAAAAGCAATCAATCATAGCTTAAAAAATTTCATTGGTTTCATTCAAACAAGACGCTATGCAATTTCTTCATATGACCAAGTCTGCATCCATTGTGCTCCATCCATCATCTCTAAGATATGGGATGTCGATGGATTTACCCTGAACGAACTTTAATAGTTTAAGTATGCCATGATTGGATAGCAGTCTAGCACCTAGATTTAGAGCTTATTAAAATGCTTATTTGAATTTGAATAAACTACTGAGTCCTCACAAGGCCATTCTACAAGGATATGAAACAAAATGCCACAATACACTAAATTGCCAGCACTACAAAAATCCAAGCATTCCTGATGCAAGCAATTGAAGGTATATCGTTCAATACTATGGCCGAAAAACAGTTAAAAACCTTTCGGATATTATGGCTGGCATTATACAACAAAATTAGCCGAAACTAGCTAGAAGATATACAAAACAAACTATGCATTATATCCAATGGTTCAACCATCTTATAAGCTGATAGAGAGGAACACCATTAGTTCGACCATTTCCAAGCCATAAAAACAATCTAGGGATCAAATATAAAAACAACAAAAAATCATTACTGATATGGATGTTTTTGTGACGCTTTAGAAAGTGTCAGGAACGAAACTACCGATGCTTTTTGTGACGGCATATATATTAAAAAGCCTCGGCAGTGTCTAATTTTTCTATAGACAAGCTCCACAATCCTTAATGTATTTTTCTCGAAATCAACTCTGATTAGCTGGGCTGGGACAATAATTTTTACTATCTTCAAGCCTCAAGGACTGGCCGAAGTAACTCTTTCATGGATTGGCCAGGTCCTAGATTAGCTTCTGTTGCTGGAAATTGGACCCGGGGGCCGCCGTGAAGCCGGGGAAGGAGGAGCTCCGCTGCTGCAGGGGGCGGACGGCGGTGCGCCGGCTGGCTGCGTCCTCCGCTGCGGGGGGGTGTGCAAGTCCTGCAAAGAAAACCGGTGGCCGGGCTCCCCGGCGCCGGCCCTCCGATGCCTAAGTCAGAGGGGGCAAGTATGTGGAGAAGAGCAGGGGAGAGAGTATGTGGAGAAGACAAAGAGAATCCCGTGTTCAATTGTGTCTGTGCTGTTTTCTTCCTTTTTCCCCCGGTCTAGGAGGGTTCTCTCCAGCTCCGGGTTTTTTTCTGCTTTTTGGTCCTCTCTCCCTTTTCCCTCCAGGTTTCCTTTTATAGGAGAATTTTTGTTACCTGGGAGGTGACAGGAGGTTTGTCCTATTTTGTAATAATTGGGCACGATTTGGCCCATTAATGGCGTAATGGAGAACGGGACCGGATCAGACCGGAATCAGGGAGTTGTCACGGTCGATCGGACCTGTTGGAGTGGTTGAACCGCCGGCTGTGGTGGGCCTGGGGTCCGTGGATGGTAAGTGCATTTATTACCGAATGAACCGGCGGTCAGGGAGAGCCATACGTTCTGATGGTTCAGTGATCCGGAGATCGTCTTGGGCCGTGTTCATTAAATGCCTGAGTGCATCGGAGACTTGAGGGAGTCTCATGCATTAATGGCAGGTCGTGCCGAACGCCTGAGGAGATCTTATGCCTTGATGGCTTGGAGATAGTGGCAGGTCGCAAGCCGTAGGAGTTGTCAAGTCCCTTGGACTTTAGGCGGAGGTTGAACATTTGGTTAAGGCATCGGCTCGGCAAGGGTGCCGAGCCGAGCTGATCGCCCAATGGGGCGCCCTGTGGCGGGGCTGCTTTGAGTACTCCTGGTCGGCGCCCTTTAGGCGAGCACCTTCTAGCAGAGCGCCTCGGTGCTGTCTTTGGTCGGCACTTTCTAACCGAGCAGCTTATTTTGGTTGGGCACCTCTTGGCGCGCACTCTGGTCGGCGCCTTCTAGTCGAGCGCCTTCCTGGTCGGCATCCTTTGGCCGAGCAGCTTTCTGGTCGGCGATCTTTGGCCGAGCAGCTCTCCGTTCGACACTCTTTGGCCGAGCAACTTTCCGGCTGGCGCTCTTCGGCCGAGCAGCTCTCTGGTCGGCACTCTCTGACCGAGCAGCTTTCCGGTCGGCGCTCTTTGGCTGAGCGCCTCCGTGGATGTATGACTTGGGGTTTTTCCCCCAACACTACCCCCGACTTCCGAGTTCCAGTTGGCTACCAGCTGGAGCGCGGGAAGTAGCTTAGTTGGGTTATTACGAACTCCGAAAATTTCGATTTACTGCGCGTTTTGAATTATCGGAAGCTTCGAGGTGTCTTTAATAGGCGGCGTCTCTTCCTTCCCGAAAAGCCTCATTATTGGGGCACTTTTTGCGAAGCGTCCTCGCGTCGTGGGCTCATGATGGGGCTGCACGATCTTCGATTGCGGACGCCTTTCCGCACGATCCGATAGGGCGCTTCGATGTTCGAAGCGCTAGCCCTAATTAAATGCGTCGTTCTGTCTTTTAGACCGACACGTGTTATCATCTAACCGGGACGCAGCGTTTTCTTCGCTGATCCGGGCCGTTGGGGAGGTCTATATAAACTCTCCCCCGGCCCCCTGTCCTCTTTCTATTGCTTTCTGCTTCCAGCTTTCTATTCTTCCAGTCTTCCTCAGACCGAAGTCCCTTTTCTCCGGCATCTTCCCCAGGTCCCCCTTCTTTTTGACTTCTCTCTCTTGCAATGGGTTCTTTGCCTAGTGAAGTAGTGTCCACCATGAGTGTCCTGGAGGTCGAGATGACCGAAGAGTGGTTTTTCCCTCTTCACGGGTTCCGTTTGGAACCCGCCAGGCGAAGGGATCGGGTAACCGATCCTCCGGTAGGCTGGATCGGAGTGCACTCGGAGTCACTCTGGGCCGGCCTCCGATTTCCTCTTCACAGCTTTGTGAATGAGTTGCTGGCGGTATGCCAGTTGGTTCCGGCGCAACTCACTCCAAACGCTTGGAGGACAGTGATGGGTTTCCTGTCACTGTGTTTACTACAGGGGATTCCTACCTCTGTCAACGTCTTCCGGCGACTTTTTATTTTCAAGTCGAACCCGGGAGACGGGGAGTGGCTCTACATCGCCCTCCGGGTGGGTCGGCCACTTTTTCATGGTGCCCCCTCATCCATTCATGGTTGGAAGGAGAAATTCTTCTTCCTGGGTTCTGAACGGTCCTGGGGGTTTGACCCCAGGTGGAGGCCGGCCCAACTTAAATCCATCAACAGGCTCCCCCAGCTTTCTCCGCGTGAGCAGGAGATCTTCGATACCATCCGCAGCCTTGGGGACGGGATTTTGCTGAACGGCCTCATTAGCGAGGACGCCCTGGTGAACGTGGGCTTGAGCTCGGCACGTCCTCAGGGTAAGGATAGTTACAGCAACTTCTTATTTCCTTATTGTTCTAATGTTTTAATTTTGCTTATCTTTGCAGACATCGCAAAAATGGTGACCAAGAGCGAAGTCCTTTACGCCCGCTTCCAGAAGAGGGCGGCCGAACTCTCAGGAGAACCGACCGAGCCGAGGAAGAAAGCAAAGACCTCGGCGAAGACCTCGACGACCACAACAGTTGAGGCGCGCGCTTCTCGCCCCGTGCGCCCTGAGGCTGGTCGGGGAGAGGGCGTGGGCTCTGGCGGAGCCACGATGGCACTTCCGTGTCCGGTGCCGATTTCGCAAGTCCCTGGTCGACGGGAAGCTCCAAATTCCGACCAGGGAGGGAGGACCTCAACAGATCTGGCGCTCGCACGCCCCACCTCTACCACGCAGCGGTCCGGTCAGCCGTCTACTCGACCCCAATTCCCCAGCTCTGAGCCGGGGAATAGCCAAGAAGCAACGGGGTCGGCCGCACCCAGGCCAGCTGAGGCCGGTCTGGCGGGTTCTTCGGGTCCTCAGGAGCGGGTGCCTTACGCTCCTGGATGGGCTGTTTTCGAGGGCGACTCGGCCCTCGATAATGCACAAGTGGCGCGCGAAGTTCTTCGGGTCGCGCTGCTCCCGGCCGACCAGGCCAAAATTCGGTCCATGAACTACGGCGAGTTCATGGACTCCGCTATTTGCTCTTCCATCCGAGTAAGTCAGCTTTTATCTCTGTGCAAATTTGTGTTTCGGCTTAAAACTGTTTCTTACATGTCCCTCTTGCAGCGCCTCCACGAGACCGAGACGATGATTCACATCATCCAGGACTATCAGGACCGGGCCCGAAGGCATCAAAGGGGGCGCGAGGAGGCCGAAACAAAGTTCCTCGCGTCTGAGGCCGAGCAGAAAGTGCTTCAAGCGAAGCTAGGGGCGGCCGAAGACGAGGTTCGGACTCTGGTCGCCGAACTTGAAGAGGAGAAGGGCGCGCACTCTTTGACTATGTCTGAAGTGCGCGCCGTGGAGGCCCGCCGGACGGAGGCCGAATCGTCGCTCGCTATACGCGAGCAGGAGGTGGGGGAGGCTCGAATAAAGGTCCGAGATCTCGAGATCCGTCTACTTGACGTGCAATCTCTGCTCGCGGATCGCGAAAGAGAAATAAAGATTTTGGAGCGGAAGGCCGCCTACCACGAGGCTCGAGAGAAGGAGGCCCGGGAGCAGGCCCAGGACGCCGTCAAGCTCTTCCGCGAATCGGAAGAGTTTCGCGACTTGATGGAAGAGGAAGGCGTCAATGGTCTCATCCAGGGCTTCAAGGACTTCCGCAATCAGTTGCGGCGACTTCTCCCAGATTTCGACCTTAGCCTGCTTCAACCAGGCGCTGGGGTCGAAAACCCAGAAGCGGAGGCGGAGGTAGAGGTTCCAACCTCTGGCGGGGACCGACCAGGAGGGTCAAGCTGAAGAAGGCGAGATCGCTCTCGAGGTCACCGAGGCAGCTCCCAAAGCCACCGTGGGGGCCTCGGGCCGCAGAAGAGCCAACTGTTCCTGAAGTCGCCGGGCCTGAGCCCTTGGTGTAGTTTTCCCCTTTTTCCTATCTTCTTTTTCTTTTTTGTAAGCCGGAGCGGCCTCTATACTTTGTTAAGGCCGGGTCCGAGCTCTTGTACTAGGCCTCCGGGCTTTTTGAAATGAATATTCATTTGTGTGGAAACTCGTCTATTGTAGTTTAAGTTTCTCTGCTCGGATCTGTTTTAGGTTCCGAGGATATGGGCTCTAGGGCCTGAGCTTTTCCCGCCACAGGGTTTTGAGTTAGAGCTTGGCTTGCCGAGCTCTATTGCTCGGTTCTTCGACTAATGGTGTAGCAATGCTTGTGCTTATACCAAGGGTTTGGGCTCGGAACGTTTTTCCGAGCCTAGTCCAGAATTCGACTAAGCCCTAGGGCGGTCGTTAGGACTTGGGACTTCTTAATGCGGCGAATTTCGAATCCGAGCCTCGGGTTGCCGGGGCGAACCGGATTCTTTTCTTACAAATGGACTGCATACCCGTCAGCCCGTGACGGGGATTCACCGGACTTGCAACAATGTGTCGGTGTCATGAGCATCCAATAATGGGTAATGTAAAAACATTAAATAAATGGGTACCTTGTACCGTATGCGTCCTTGCGCCGAGGCGACTGAAGACGCTTCTCTGCTCGGACTCCATTCTTCGAGGACGTCGGCAAAGAAATCCAATAATGGGTAATGTAAAAACATTAAATAAATGGGTACCTTGTACCGTATGCGTCCTTGCGCCGAGGCGACTGAAGACGCTTCTCTGCTCGGACTCCGTTCTTCGAGGACGTCGGCAGAGAAATCCAATAATGGGTAATGTAAAAACATTAAATAAATGGGTACCTTGTACCGTATGCGTCCTTGCGCCGAGGCGACTGAAGACGCTTCTCTGCTCGGACTCCGTTCTTCGAGGACGTCGGCAGAGAAATCCAATAATGGGTAATGTAAAAACATTAAATAAATGGGTACCTTGTACCGTATGCGTCCTTGCGCCGAGGCGACTGAAGACGCTTCTCTGCTCGGACTCCGTTCTTCGAGGACGTTGGCAGAGAAATCCAATAATGGGTAATGTAAGAACATTAAATAAATGGGTACCTTGTACCGTATGCGTCCTTGCGCCGAGGCGACTGAAGACGCTTCTCTGCTCGGGACTCCGTTCTTCGAGGACGTCGGCAGAGAAATCCAATAATGGGTAATGTAAAAACATTAAATAAATGGGTACCTTGTACCGTATGCGTCCTTGCGCCGAGGCGACTGAAGACGCTTCTCTGCTCGGACTCCGTTCTTCGAGGACGTCGGCAGAGAAATCCAATAATGGGTAATGTAAGAACATTAAATAAATGGGTACCTTGTACCGTATGCGTCCATGCGCCGAGGCGACTGAAGACGCTTCTCTGCTCGGACTCCGTTCTTCGAGGACGTCGGCAGAGAAATCCAATAATGGGTAATGTAAAAACATTAAATAAATGGGTACCTTGTACCGTATGCGTCCTTGCGCCGAGGCGACTGAAGACGCTTCTCTGCTCGGACTCCGTTCTTCGAGGACGTCGGCAGAGAAATCCAATAATGGGTAATGTAAAAACATTAAATAAATGGGTACCTTGTACCGTATGCGTCCTTGCGCCGAGGCGACTGAAGACGCTTCTCTGCTCGGACTCCGTTCTTCGAGGACATCGGCAGAGAAATCCAATAATGGGTAATGTAAAAACATTAAATAAATGGGTACCTTGTACCGTATGCGTCCTTGCGCCGAGGCGACTGAAGACGCTTCTCTGCTCGGACTCCGTTCTTCGAGGACGTCGGCAGAGAAATCCAATAATGGGTAATGTAAGAACATTAAATAAATGGGTACCTTGTACCGTATGCGTCCTTGCGCCGAGGCGACTGAAGACGCTTCTCTGCTCGGACTCCGTTCTTCGAGGACGTCGGCAGAGAAATCCAATAATAGGTAATGTGAAGACATTAAATAAATAGGTACCTTGTACCGTGTGCGTCCTGGCGCCGAGGCGACTGAAGACGCTTCTCTGCTCGGACTCCGTTTTTGGAGGGCGTCGACAGAGAAATCCATCGATGAAGGAACGAGCCGAGCTCGTTGGTTGAAGCTGGTAAAGAATGAGCCGTGCTCGTTTGGCCAATAAAGACAACATCCCAACGTATCGGGGCATCCCGATGAACCGGGGCGTCTCGACGTCTTGAGG
Source organism: Phoenix dactylifera (assembly GCF_009389715.1). NCBI lineage: Eukaryota > Viridiplantae > Streptophyta > Magnoliopsida > Arecales > Arecaceae > Phoenix > Phoenix dactylifera. The sequence goes on from NC_052397.1 coordinate 16,135,279, forward strand.
CATCCCGGCCGAGGTCGGGGTAGGAGCACGAGCCGAGCTCGTCCGGTCAGAGGACCGCTATTCAACAATCGATGGAGCACGAGCCGAGCTCGTCCGGTCAGAGAGGACCGCTACTCAATAAATGGAGCACGAGCCGAGCTCGTCCGGTCAGAGAGGACCGCTACTCAATAATCGATGGAGCACGAGCCGAGCTCGTCCGGTCAGAGAGGACCGCTACTCAATAATCGATGGAGCACGAGCCGAGCTCGTCCGGTCAGAGAGGACCGCTACTCAATAATCGATGGAGCACGAGCCGAGCTCGTCCGGTCAGAGAGGACCGCTACTCAATAGTCGATGGAGCACGAGCCGAGCTCGTCCGGTCAGAGAGGACCGCTACTCAATAATCGATGGAGCACGAGCCGAGCTCGTCCGGTCAGAGAGGACCGCTACTCAATAAATGGAGCACGAGCCGAGCTCGTCCGGTCAGAGAGGACCGCTACTCAATAATCGATGGAGCACGAGCCGAGCTCGTCCGGTCAGAGAGGACCGCTACTCAATAATCGATGGAGCACGAGCCGAGCTCGTCCGGTCAGAGAGGACCGCTACTCAATAGTCGATGGAGCACGAGCCGAGCTCGTCCGGTCAGAGAGGACCGCTACTCATGTCTCGACGCCTCGAGCTTCCCGGTAACCGGGGCGTCCCGACGTCTCGGGGCATCCTGACCGTAGCCAGGGTAGGAGAACGAGCCGAGCTCGCTGATGGAGAGCGCACCATAAACTCATGGACATCTTCAGGGAGTCCACGCAGGTACTCCATCATCCCGAGGTATCAGGGCATCCCAACCGTGGTTAGGGAAGAAGAATAAACCTGATGCCATGGGATAATCAAGAAAATTGGTGAGCTCGGAATAAGTCCGCAAACCATCAGTTTATCGTGAAATGAAATTCATAGAGTGAAATTCATAGAATGGAATTTAATGATTGAATAATGAGGGACCCCTTAGGGTTCTACTGGTGGTACATGCGGAGATTTTCAGAGCTCCAGCTCCGCGGAATGGGAGTCCCATTTAGAGACTCCAATTGATAAGCTCCAAGTCGGCGAATGCGCGTGACTCGGTATGGTCCCTCCCAATTCGGGGCCAGCTTCCCTCGCTCAGTTGGTCGGGAGGTTTCAGCTCTTCTTAGGACAAGGTCCCCTGGTCTGAAAGATTTGACTTTGACCCTGGCGTTGTAGTACTGAGCTGTCTTTTGTTGGTACCTCGCCATACGCACTCGGGCGACCTCCCTTGTTTCCTCGATCAGGTCGAGGTTGCCTCTGAGCTGCGAAGAGTTGGAGCTAGCATCGTGGTGCTCGACTCTTGGAGAGGGGAGCCCAATCTCTAGTGGAATGACGGCCTCCGTCCCATATGTCAGGTTGAAGGGAGTCTCGCCGGTGGGGACGCGGAACGTAGTCCGGTAAGCCCACAGGACATTGTATAGGTCTTCGACCCATTGTCCTTTGGATTTGTCGAGCCTGGTTTTGAGACCCTGCAAAATAGTACGATTTGTTACCTCGGTTTCTCCGTTTGTCTGAGGATGCGCGACCGAGGTGAAGCGGTGGTCAATGCCAAGCTCGGAGCAGAACTCTCTGAAATGGATGTTGTCGAACTGGCGACCGTTGTCAGAGATAAGGATGCGGGGGAGCCCAAATCTGCAAATGATGGATTTCCAAACGAAATCCCGCATCTTCTGCTCGGTGATCCGGGCGAGGGGCTCAGCTTCCACCCACTTAGTGAAGTAGTCGATGGAGACGACCAGGAACTTCCTTTGCCCGGTGGCCAGAGAAAATGGCCCGAGGATGTCAATTCCCCACTGGGCAAAAGGCCAAGGGGAGCTGATAGAAGTCAAAGGAGCCGAGGGCCGGCGCTGAACATTGGCGTTCCTTTGGCACCGGTCGCATCTTTGGACGAAATCCATAGCATCCTTCTGGAGTGTCGGCCAATAATATCCTTGGCGCAGAATTTTATGGGCCAAGGCTCGTCCTCCCAGATGGTTTCCATAAATTCCTTCGTGGACTTCGCGCAGGGCATAATTAGCTTCCATTGGGCGAAGGCATCTGAGAAGGGGAGAGGTGAAGGATTTCCGATAGAGCTTTCCCTCGTATAGTATGTATCGGGTGGCGAGGCGCTTGATTCGGCGAGCCTCTCGTACATCAGCAGGGAGGGTTTCGTCTTGCAGATAGCTGATGAGTCCATCCATCCAGCTTGGCTCGAGCTCGGTGCAGAGGGTCTGCTCGGGCTCGTCTGTGCTGGGCTTTTGGAGATATTCCAGGACTGCCTCTTTGGGAAGCTCGCTCATGCGAGAGGACGCCAACTTTGATAGCTGGTCGGCCCTGAGATTCTCCGACCTGGCAATATGTTGAATGTGGAAAGAGTCCAAGGTCGAGGCGAGATCCCGTACCTTCTGGAGATACTTCTGCATGGTCGGGTCTCTAGCTTCGAAGTCGCCCACAATTTGGTTGACGACGAGCTGAGAATCACTGAAGGCCTTCAAGTCCTTCACTCCTAGCTCTTTGGCTAGCTTAAGCCCGGCGACGAGCGCTTCATACTCCGCCATATTATTGGAAGCAGAAAACTCGAGGCGCAGGGCCTGCTCGGCGACCACCCCCTCCGGGCTGGTGAGAATAAATCCTGCTCCACTACCCCCCGAGTTTGAAGAGCCATCGACATGTAGAGTCCATGTCAAACTTGGGGTCTGTTCCAACGGTGGCTCAGGTTCAGGCTCGACCTCATCTGGTATGGTGCACTCGGCTATAAAGTCTGCGAGTGCTTGTGCTTTGATCGCCGGTCTGGGCCGGTACTCAATGTCGAATTCCCCGAGCTCAATGGCCCATTTAGTGATCCGACCCGCACGATCTGATCTCTGCAGGATCTGCTTGATCGGCTGGTCAGTCAGCACAGCCACTGTGTGAGCTTGGAAGTAGGGTCGGAGCCTCCGAGCTGAGATGACCAAAGCGTAGGCGGTCTTCTCAAGCTTGGAGTATCGGGTCTCAGCATCCCTTAAGACCCGGCTGGTGTAATACACCGGTTTCTGAAGTTTCCCCTCCTCTCGGACCAGGACCGAGCTTACTGCTACAGGGGGAGACAGCTAAATACAAGTAGAGGAGCTCACCCTGTTGAGGCTTCGTGAGTAGGGGAGGGGAAGCCAGCAAGTGCTTGAGCTCTTCAAAAGATTGCTGGCACTCGTCCGACCACAAAAAGTTCTTCGGCTTCTTGAGGGCTGCAAAGAATGGAAGGCAGCGCTCGGCTGAGCGGGAGATAAACCTCCCGAGGGCTGCCACTCGGCCTGTGAGCCGCTGTACCTCCTTGACCGTCCTGGGAGGCGTCATCCTTTGGAGGGCTCGGATCTTCTCTGGATTGGCCTCGATTCCTCGTTGTGTAATGATGAAGCCGAGGAATTTGCCGGAGGTGACCCCGAATGCACATTTAGCTGGGTTGAGCTTCATCTGGTACTTTCGGAGTGTGGAGAATGCTTCATTGAGGTCGGCTATGTGGTCTTGCGCCGCCTTGCTTTTCACCAGCATATCATCCACGTAGACCTCCATGTTTCGGCCTATTTGGTCTTTGAAGATCCGGCTGACCAGCCTTTGATAAGTCGCCCCGGCATTTTTTAGACCGAATGGCATCACTTTGTAGCAATAGGTTCCCCCGTCGGTGATGAAGGTTGTCTTTTCCTCGTCTTCTGGCGCCATGCGGATCTGGTTATATCCGGAAAAGGCGTCCATGAATGCCAGCAGCTCGTGACCCGAGGTGGAGTCCACGAGCTGGTCAATGCTGGGAAGTGGAAAGCTGTCCTTCGGGCAGGCTTTATTCAGGTCGGTGTAGTCCACGCACATACGCCACTTTCCGCTAGCTTTTTTGACGAGGACCACATTGGCGAGCCATTCCGGGTAGGATATCTCCCGGATGAAACCGGCTTCAAGGAGCTTGCCGACCTCCTCGGCTGCTGCTCGTTGTCGTTCAGGGGCGGCGCCTCGCTTCTTTTGCCGCACGGGCTTGCAGGTCGGCTTCACCTGAAGTCGGTGGACCATGACCTCCGGGTCTATCCCCGGCATATCTACAGGCGACCAGGCGAAGACATCCATATTGTCCCGTAGGAAGTCGACGAGGCGACTCCTCTCGTTTTCGCCAAGGCCAGAGCCGATCTGCACGGTTAGCTCGGGAAAGTTCTCTCGTAAGGGAACTTGAATTAACAACTCACCAGGCTCTACCCGCTCTTTCTGGGGGTTGACCCGTGCCTCCATAACTTCAGTTGAGGGCTGGTCAGTCGTTGGGGCGGGCACCTCGGCTGGTCGTCTTGCCTCGTGGGTCGCTAGGTAGCATCGCCTTGCCACCATTTGGTCCCCTCGGACTTCACCGACTCCCTGGCTGGTGGGGAATCGCATCAGCAGGTGGTGAGTTGAGACCGCTGCTCGAAGGGCGTTGAGTCCTGGCCTTCCAAGGATGGCGTTGTAAACCAAGGGCAGGCGTATCACAAGGAAGCTCATACCCACGGTACTTTCACGAGGGGCGAGCCCGGCTGTGACCAGAAGGTCGATCTCGCCCTCTACTGGGACTGAATCCCCAGTGAATCCAACTAGCGGAGCATTCATCCTCCGTAGCTGTTCTTTTGTCATCCCCATTTTACAATAAGCATCAAAATACAAAACATTCGCCGAGCTTCCATTATCAACCAGGATGCGTTTTACATCAAATTTATTTATGATCATGGAGATGACCATGGCATCATCATGGGGAGTTTTCGACTCCCTCTAGATCGTCATCTGAGAAGGAGATGGCTTCAGAGGTGCGCGGGCGCTTCGAGGAGGCTCCTTCCCCTGAGGCTTCCCCAGCCGAGGTCCCTCCTCGGATAGTGTTGATGACGCCGGCGATGGGCCTGTTGGCATTAGAACCTTCAGGCTGTGCTGCTCCTTCGGCTGGCTTCTTCCCTTCACGCCGGCCTTGTACAAACCGATCGAGCACCCCTCGGCGAATGAGTGCTTCGATCTCATTTCGGAGCTGATAACAATCCTCGGTATCATGGCCGTGATCCCGGTGAAAACGGCAACACTTCCGGAGATCACGCCGGATTCTGGTGTCTGGCTTTGGAGGGGGGAGCCGGATGCAATCCCGACTCTCAATCTCCATGAGGATTTCAGCCCGAGGAGCATTGAGGGGAGTATACTCTTCATACCTCCCTTCAGGTGCACGGGCCTGCAGTGGGAACCTCGGGCGGAGTGACCTCTGCTGCGGCGGTCCTCTCAACCGGGGTGGACTTTTCGGGCGGGGCGGATTCTTAGCTCGTCGTGAGACGGGCTTCTGGGTCGGCTGCGTTCCTCACGGCGCCTCTTCTTGGGGTTCTGCTCGGTCCCGCCCCGCCTGACGGCCACGGCTTCCTCAGCCTTGGCATACTTCCGGGCTCGAGCGAACATTTCTGTAAGGTCCGCTGGGAAATTCTTCTCAATCGAGAAGAGGAATCTGTAGGACCGGGCTCCAGTCTTCAGCGCCGACATGGCGATTGACTGGTCAAGCTCCCGGACTTCCCATGTTGCGGCGGTGAACCGGTCCAAGTACTCCTTGAAGGATTCTCCCTCCTTTTGTTTGATGTCAAGGAGGGAGTCAGATGTCCGCCGCTGGGGCTGGCTGGCAGCAAAGTTGCCAGCAAATTGTCTGCCGAGCTGCTCAAAGGAAGAGACAGTACTCGGCTTCAGCACGGTAAACCAAAGCCGGGCTGGTCCTCGGAGTGTCGCCGGGAAAGCCTTGCACATCATGGCTTCCGAGGCTCCTTGTAGGGCCATTAAGACCCGGTAACTCTCCAGGTGGTCAAAGGGATCTGCCTTGCCGTTGTAAGGCTCCACCTGGGGCATCTTGAACCGGAGGGGAACCGGTTCATCTTCAATCTCCTGGGAGAAGGGCGACTTCGTATTGAACTCGAAGTCGCCGTTACGTCCCGATTTTCTCCCGTGGAGTGCCTGGATTTGGCGCTCCAGCTTTTCGACCTTCTTGTCGAGTTCATTATTCTGGAGGATCGCTACAGCGGTTCCTCCGGGTGCAGGTTGCCCTGGAACCGACTCAGCTTCTGAAGGCTGTGGCCAGCCTCCGTGATCTCTGACTGGGTGCTCTCTCCAGAGGGAGGCCTGGACTTGAGAGTCCTGACCTCGAAGAGGAAGCCCGCTTGTAGGGGGCTCCGGTTGAACTGGAGCCGGGGGAGGCGGTGCTGCTGGGATGCCCCTGGGTTGCAAGCTTTGGACGGCGGTAGCCAACGCCTGCACTTGCTGCACCAGGGCATCAAATTGTTCCGGTTGAACTTGAGGTGCTGGCTCAACCGGGGGTGGTGAGTTCCGAACGGAACATTCTGGGCTTGGTGGAGGACGTCGAGAGGCGTTGGAAGCCCCTTTGCTTCTTAGCTTCATGGTAGCGAACTCGGGCCCTTCCTCTAGCGCCAACTGTTGCTGGAAATTGGACCCGGGGGCCGCCGTGAAGCCGGGGAAGGAGGAGCTCCACTGCTGCAGGGGGCGGACGGCGGTGCGCCGGCTGGCTGCGTCCTCCGCTGCGGGGGGTGTGCAAGTCCTGCAAAGAAAACCGGTGGCCGGGCTCCCCGGCGCCGGCCCTCCGATGCCTAAGTCAGAGGGGGCAAGTATGTGGAGAAGAGCAGGGGAGAGAGTATGTGGAGAAGACAAAGAGAATCCCGTGTTCAATTGTGTCTGTGCTGTTTTCTTCCTTTTTCCCCCGGTCTAGGAGGGTTCTCTCCAGCTCCGGGTTTTTTTCTGCTTTTTGGGTCCTCTCTCCCTTTTCCCTCCAGGTTTCCTTTTATAGGAGGATTTTTGTTACCTGGGAGGTGACAGGAGGTTTGTCCTATTTTGTAATAATTGGGCACGATTTGGCCCATTAATGGCGTAATGGAGAACGGGACCGAATCAGACCGGAATCAGGGAGTTGTCACGGTCGATCGGACCTGTTGGAGTGGTTGAACCGCCGGCTGTGGTGGGCCTGGGGTCCGTGGATGGTAAGTGCATTTATTACCGAATGAACCGGCGGTCAGGGAGAGCCATACGTTCTGATGGTTCAGTGATCCGGAGATCGTCTTGGGCCGTGTTCATTAAATGCCTGAGTGCATCGGAGACTTGAGGGAGTCTCATGCATTAATGGCAGGTCGTGCCGAACGCCTGAGGAGATCTTATGCCTTGATGGCTTGGAGATAGTGGCAGGTCGCAAGTCGTAGGAGTTGTCAAGTCCCTTGGACTTTAGGCAGAGGTTGAACATTTGGTTAAGGCATCGGCTCGGCAAGGGTGCCGAGCCGAGCTGATCGCCCAATGGGGCGCCCTGTGGCGGGGCTGCTTTGAGTACTCCTGGTCGGCGCCCTTTAGGCGAGCACCTTCTAGCAGAGCGCCTCGGCGCTGTCTTTGGTCGGCACTTTCTAACCGAGCAGCTTATTTTGGTTGGGCACCTCTTGGCGCGCACTCTGGTCGGCGCCTTCTAGTCGAGCGCCTTCCTGGTCGGCATCCTTTGGCCGAGCAGCTTTCTGGTCGGCGATCTTTGGCCGAGCAGCTCTCCGTTCGGCACTCTTTGGCCGAGCAACTTTCCGGCTGGCGCTCTTCGGCCGAGCAGCTCTCTGGTCGGCACTCTCTGACCGAGCAGCTTTCCGGTCGGCGCTCTTTGGCTGAGCGCCTCCGTAGATGTATGACTTGGGGTTTTTCCCCCAACAGCTTCAGAAACTTGTACGGTTTTTACTGAACTTGGCATTACCTTGTAGCATTATTATTTAGAGCGTCCAAGCAGGCATAAACCAAGCTATTCAAAATTTGTAGTACCCCAAATATTCTGTAAGTACAAGGGACATATTATTACGCCAGACTGTTAGTAATTATTACGTTGGATCCTTCTTACAAGGGACATAATTTATAGTATGTTACTTATCTCAATGTTAGGATATGTGGTTCATAAATTAGACCATTGTGTATATATTATGAAGAATGGGAGTTATTTTACAATTATCTTTTTTATATATGGATGATACTTCTTATTGGAAACAATCTATCAATAATGATTAAGTAAATAAAATCATGGCTAACCTCTCGATTTCAAATGAGAAACAAGAGAGAAGCATCATAATCTTAGAAATAAAGATCATTAGAGATAGAAAATCTAGGATGCTTTGTCTAAGTAAATTACAGTATCTTGATTATATTCTTAAAAGATTTAAGAGATATAATTGCAAAACCTTATCCACACATGTTAAAAAGGATTTGAATTGAAGTAATAAAGATTATCTAGTTAAAGGACAAGAAAAACTAGATGCATACTATATACAAACAGTGGGAAGTTTAATACACGTATTTGCAAACTACGTGCAAGAGGCAGAGTATATTGCTTGTAGCATAGCTTCTATCCTTTTTTTTTCAAATATAATTTTCATTGTTGACATGAAAGTGGGTGTTCATACCTGCCCTCTCTACATATATTGTAATAATCAAGAAGCCATTGCACTAATTGATCGTAATTTAAACAGCTCAAACGATAATATATTCATTTGAGATGACTGCATATAGAAAATATTGTTGACAATAAAGAAGTTAGTATATGCTATCCATCTCCCACTAAGGGCTCGTTTGGTTCGCGAGAAGCATTTTCTCTCCTAGGAATATGATTTTTGGAAAACAAATTCCTAGGAAGATGATATATAGAAAAGTACTTTTGGCATATTTGGTTGAACATGGAAAAGTGACAAATTTACAAAGTGTTTATATTTGGTTGGCCATTCACTTTCCTGGGAAAGTTATGTATAATTCTTATTATGCCCTTAATAAAAATTAGGTCTTTAATGCCACTTTAATGCTTCTTTAATGCTGAAGGGCTTTTTTGGAAAAAAAATAAAAATGGAGTGATTTCCGCCATATTTCTCATGGGAAATACTTTTTCATGAATTGTGGGAATCATATTCCCATGGGAATACAACTTTTCCATCTCTCTCTTTTGAAAACTCCAACTAAACAAGAGACATCTCATTACTTTTTTGTTGACCACACTTTCTCTCCTTCTTTTCCCACGAACCAAATGAGCCCTAATATATATGATTGATGACCCTTCGACGAAGGGTGCATGTACTAAATTTTTCTCTAAGCATATCAGCATCATGGGACTTATAAATATTTTTCTTAGTTCTTTGTACCCTTTAAACTTATATATACGTTGATACAGGGTTTAACCGATATATTATACCAAATGCTAAATATACTTACATGGACACGTAGTCTTATATACCATACCAAATGCTAAAGAAAACGATAAACCTATCCATATGATATGAAGAGAGAAGAAGAAAGAAGAGAGAACGAAAGAAAGGAAAGATAAAAGAACAAGGGAAAGTGAAAGACGAAAAATAAAGAAAAGAAGAGAGAAGAAAAGGAAAGAAAGATAAGAAAATAAGAAAAGGAGGGAGAAGATTTAAAGAACAGCTCCAAGCCCCTATCAACTGTAGATTTCTCAGAACAAACTAAGCAACTAAATTTTGGGGATCCAAGAGGAGAATGCGCTTTTTTTTTTGTTTCGGCAAGACGAATTTATATATTGCACCGATCTAGCGAAAATACATCATTCACTAGAAGAAACTTTTCGAAATTTTTTACATTCTGCTCACAACTAACACTAACAAAAGGTGAAGACAAACGTATATATATATAGGTGCAGTGATCTCTCTTATTAGGACCAGCAGCTGAGTCGAAGGGACTCCTCAAAATTGTCTTCCAGAGAGGAAGGTCTAACCTCCTTGCCATCCTCTCTGGCTAATTCTTCTCCCGCTGCTTCTCCGACGGCTTCTGGCGGCGTTGCCGGGGGATCAATGGATGCCATTCCATTGGTAAACATAACATGAAAAATAGTATTGGAGACGGGATACTGGAGAGAGGAGGGACTGGGCTTCCATTGGTGATAGCTCAGGAAGAGCATGGCAGCCGTGGGAGCCATCAAAAAACGGAGACTAGGACAACAAGGAGATGATCACAATCGGGAAAAAAGATGACGAAGTATACATACATACGTACATATATATATATATATATATATATATATAGAGAGAGAGAGAGAGAGAGAGAGAGAGAGAGAGAGAGAGAGAGAAGGAGAAGGGATGGTTTTGTGAGGGTGGGTGGGAAAACGATGGGAGTTTGTGGGGTTGAATAGTTTCGGGACGAGACCGGGGGCATGAAAAGAGAAACCATGGGTGAGAATGGTGGGGTGTTCGGTCAAACCAGCCGCTGTGGGTGCCGTCGAATGCTGTGCGTACAAAACAACGGGAGGGGAAAAGATCGGTCTTTGGCTCTCTTTTTTTTCTTTAAAGAAAAAAATTAAAACGTATTCTACGTTTATAGAGATGAAGATGGTCGCGTGGTTTGATGTCGACGTGCTGATCGGTGAGGCATGCAGAATTAATTGAGACTCGTAACGGCGTGTCTCACGCAAGCGCTGGAAGGTGGCAAAACTATCTCTTGTTTTACGTTGGCATACACGTCTCATCCGGTTAGTCAAATATCAAAATAGTAAATGCAAGGTATTCTTTATTTTTTTTTCAATTTTTTTTTATTGTTTTGTTGATTTTGAAGCGTCCTGTAATCCGAGAGAGATTGTAAGAATATTCTATTTATTTTGGTATAAAATAATATATAGGCGAAGTTTTTTCTTTTTTCTTCTTTTAATTATGTTTAAAATAGATAAGATAAATAAAATTTATAGGTATAAATATCTTATTCATTATTCTAAAATAAAAATTATAATAATATTACTATTGATATAGACGTTGTTATAATGAGGCACAAACATTTATGTATGGGTTTTTAATTTTTTAGATGAGTCACTCCCTAGCTATCCAAGCATAGATCTTCGGCGAATCCATCATTAGATCATACAATGCTGCTTCATAATCCATATAGATGAATGAAATTCAATCTCCGGCATCGCAAAATAAAGATCAATCATCCTTCGGCGCAAAAGATACAACCCAAACTCTCCAAAATGGACTAAAGGCAGTGATGGGGAATTATGGCCACTCGTGTTCCCAGAATCCCAAACAAGCAGCCTCTTGTGTTTTGTTGCTTGATGACGATACGGCTCCTCATCCAAAAAAGCTTATTGGATGTTTCCAACGTAGATTTATTAGAGGAACTTATCAGACTATTGGAGTCCGAGAGCCCCTGTTACTAATTGGGTGCCAACGTCAACCTGTAACATATCCGTGGATTAAAAATGATTATTCAGCAAGCGGTCACTCGCCCTTAAATCCTCCATTGCTCTGAGCTCCCCGCTTTATCTCCAGCCCGAAGGAAGACAGAAAGAAGTAGAACAAAAAATAAAAGAGAATCAGAAAGACCAGGTACTAGGTTGAGCCGCAAAGGCCACGGAAACCTTCAGTACTGCTCTGCTCTCATGAGTCATGCAAGCATCCATGCTGCATTCCACGCCACCAGGATGATTCTGTATTCCAGAGGTGAAGTAGCCATCCATACGCATGCCAAGCCAAATATAGAATTTCTCCTTCCAAGTTCCTACACCCAAAGAAATCATCAAATTACAACCTATCATGACCATAACAATTCAAACCTTGCTCAACTATTTGATGCTGATTTATATTTGTTCGATAAGTATTCCGGTTAGCTTAAACTTTTCCATGTCCTGAAGGGCTAAAAGATGAGATATCTCAGCAACTATAAATATCAAATATGAATTAACATGCTCCTTTACCACTGAATATCACCCCTCCACCCATCTTATCATCTGGTCTCGGGACAAGCATCAGCCATGGGGGTGGAATTTTGCCCCAACCACTAACAAATGATACAAGAATGGTGCCAGATATTTGAGGTGGTGCACCATGTTTCTGCTGACAGACTGCAATAGTTATCAGGAAAGAGAAGGTATCAGAAACAAAAACACATTCTCTACTTCCAGGAGTCTACCATTCGCATGGACAGCCTCATTCAGTAAACACGAGGAGAGGGGTACAATTTGTCATGGAAATTCAGTTTTGCAGTGCCTTCCAGGTATTGCATACAGCATGGACAAGCCTAGTGGTCACTGCCAGGTTAATCAGAGGGTAATGGAGCAGCAATGTATAGAGCTAGGAGAAGAATGACCGGCGCTCGTGGATAGAAAAGTCTCAGATCAGATACTTCTCAAATTCCTAAACCTATTCCTCATGCACCTCATTTACACAGTTCCTTTTTACAACCAACATGGCAAGAGAAGGCATACAAACATATTGTTGAAGTAGACATTTTCCAACAAGCATAGCAGATTGGCTTCCCTGCCTAAGATATTCCAAGGGAGGCCTCCGAAGTCACCACCGTCGGTAGGGCCACTGGTTTGGACATAAAAAAATACAGAAAACTATGCTGCCATTTGAAGCATGCAGAGGAGTTTAATAACACAACAGGAAAAGGGCGGTCCAGTGCACCAGACTGGCCATTGCAAGGTCTGGGAGGGTTATACATACACAATCTTAACCCTGAATGCAGGGAAGCTGTTTCCGTGACCTCCAGATCAGAAGGAGTAGCCTTACCTCCAGGCTGTAGGAGTTTAAATAATCCAATAAATCTGTAAAATAAGTCTTGGGCAATTCAAAATAACTCAAGGACAAAGAAGCTTTTATAAAATGGAAAGAAAAAGGTTTTTTCCCTTTGCTTTCACAAGTTAATAGCAAGATAGGGATGACGACATAAAAATGCTACGGTGCTTATGATTTCTAGGTGTAGAAATATAGTGCCTTATTTTACAATGCAGAATCAGCGATATGAGTCCAATTTAATGCCAAAAGACAGCAAAAATACTGCTCTGAACCAAGCAATAAGTTAGCTCAGTAGGTAATAATCTGCTCCCTCACAATCTTAAAAAACATACCTACAGATCATGAAAATCAGAAGTAAGATGGCAATAAATCAAGGTGACATTGCTGGAACGTTACCTTCTTGTCTTCATTGTAAGGAAATTTAAGTAGATTGTAATGCACCTACATTTCCATGCTTGAAGCAGGTGGACCAACATAAATCTATTTTTTATATATAATAAATGAGACTAGACCATCTTATAAGCCAAAAGCCATTTTAGCTAGCAACTGCTAAAGTCAATAAATTTCTTTACTTCCGAAATGAACTGCACCGTAGTAAGAAAAGAACAGTATGAAGCTAAGGTATCGAAGTTTTGATGCAACCATCAATCAAAATGAATGGGTTCTTGTCAACAACTGAATCAAAGAAACAGTATGGATCTATCCAAGTAATGTCCAACCTGTAAGTACAATATTGACAGGGGCCCCTGAACACCAAAAATCATCACCAGCAGTCCCCAACCCTGGAATTTTCTGGTCCTGTTTGTCTCTGAGTACTCGAGGAATTGAAAACATGCAAGGCCAGCAACGTATTATAGTGGCCTTGCTCTATTTCATCCTCTTTAACTCCATGGAGAAGTAAAAGTTCAATTATGCAGTCCTCCCAATCAAGACCACCATTTTTAACTCTCTTCCTCCTCCCCCTCCCCCCCTTCCTACCTATCATCTGCTCCAAAACAGAATCCTCTTCCTTCCCACCCGAATCGGCAGAGGATGATGGAGGCTTCATAACCTCATTAATCCGATGCTTAGCAGCTTTTATCTTCTCTTTTCTCCATTTCCTGGTTTTGACACCAGTAACAAAAGATGGAGGCAGAGCATCATAACCGACATCACGCTGTAATACTTGCTCAAGCGTCAGCTTCTTGTCGGAATCCCATCTTCCCTCCCACGAATCAATTAATGCCTCCGAATCCAATCCAGCTATCCTCCTCTTCTTCCCCTGGTCCTTCCCAAGCTCTCCCTTTTCCTTAAGATAGCCAATTCTCTCCAAGACATTTTTGTAAGCATTCAAAAGGCATTCCCCCGAGACCTTTTAGGTTCTCCAACTCAACGCAGCTCATCACCTCATGACCACCCTCTTCATGACCTATATTGTTGAAATACTTGGAATCACTATCCTCCCTCGGGTTTGAATGATAGGCATTCAGGAGATCACCCAAATCGAATCCAAGGCCCTCCTCCTCCGACCCTTCCACCGATCTGGATTTGGACTTCACCTCCATGATCCGGATCAAAAGGGGCGCATTTTGCACTAGGTTCTTGACGGTGACGTCTGCGCCCCAGGGAAGCAAGGACCTTGCGACATCGACGAGGGTCTCCATGAGCTCCTTGAGCCGGCGCTTGCTGGTGGCGACCCCGGCGTAGATCTCCTTGGCAATGTCCTCAATCCCGGCCTTCACCCCGTTCACCTCCGCCACAAACGCCGCTACGGCGGCGACCATCGGGAGTGGCTGCCGCCCAGTGGTGAGGAACCACTTGGTGGCGCACTGGAGGAGGAAGCACCCCTGGCCGATGATCTGCTCGGCCTTTTCCCTCTCGATCCCGGCGAAGCTGGGGGAGGTGCGGACAGTGCGCTCGAGGGAGTGGACGGCGTCGAACTCCGGAAGCGGGGGAAGGCGGAGGTGGTGGGTGACGCGGCCGGCCATCCGGCCGAGGTCGTGAACTTCGGAGCCGACGGCGGCGGCGGCCTCGGCGAGGGAGAGGGGGAGGCGATGGCGGCGCATGACGAGGTAGGCACAAGCGGCGGCAAGGACGGTGAACCACTGGCCGTCGCCGAGCGCGCCTTCGGTGACATCGGAGGCGAGGGCGGCGGCCTCGGCGGCGCGGGCGGGGGAGAGGCCGAGGCGGGCGGCGAGGTCGGCAAGGAGGGTGCGGGCGCGGAGTAGGCGGCGGTCGCGGTGGCTGAAGACTCCGACGGAGAGCATGAGGGAGCCGGTGGGGACGCCGTCGGAGGTGAAGGTCTGGTGGCGGAAGTCATCGGAGGAGAGCACGCGGCCGCACGAACCACAGACGCGGGCGCCGGAGTCCGGGTCCACGACCACCCGGCCCTCGCCGCAGCTTCCGCAGACATCCATCGCCGCCGGCGACGAAGAAATCAATGCCTCTGATCTCCTGTTATTTGAGGGCGAATTAGGGCTTTTTCCTTTTTTTTCTTTTTCTTTATTAATTTTATTTATGTTATTTCGACCTTGCGTGTTAGGCACGTGATTTTATAGCAAGGACCAAAAGGCGGTGGGTCGTGCCTCGCGACTTGTGAGACTGTATATATTGATTTGGTTTAACTAGAGTTAAGTAATGGATGTTGCACCATTTTGGGCTTTAGGGCTCCATTTGGCTCCAAATAAACCTAAAATACATCTGAATAATTTTTTAGTAGATTTAATTAATTTTTCATAGTCCCAAAGATACTTTTAGATATTTAAAAAAAACAAAATTTTGATAGTTATTTGATTTTAAATTAAATTACTCAACAGATAGAGTCGGAAATAATGGGACATGACAACCTTAAGTGCTCGTTTCTTTAAAATTATATTCAGGCCAAATTTAGTCAAAAAGAAAAAACCTATCGTATGTATGGCTAATATTGTGCAATATTGTGATCGGCGTTTTTGGGAAGAGCTGACAAATAAATTGAGCAGCTTGTCTTGTCTTGGGCTTGGCTCGAGAAAAAGTTCAAATTAAGTTTGGTTGGAAGTTAAACAAATCAAACTTAAACTAGCAAAAATAGATTTTAAACTAATTTCATGATCGATCTAACTCGATCAGGCACGCCTCGGTCAAAACCGGAATACATTTATATCTATAAATGTGCATTATATATAGTGGATTATTGGATTAAATCTTTAATTAGTGTTTCTCTTTTTTATTCTTTGAATCAATTGAATATGAATTCAAGAACAAGCTTGCAATTCAAGTTTAACTCAAATTAATTTCAGCTTGATTTAGGATTATCAAGCTAATCAATTAGGCCTTCAATTGGGTTGGATATGGGTTTGCCATTCTCTCGCGAACACCAAGCAAAGTTGTTAAATGCAATGTTTAATCCATCAAACACTTCTCCATGAGAGCTCATGCACACCCTCTACCTGTGAAAACGATAGTGAGGTTGGGACTTGAATGGAATTATTTGCTAATCTTGTGCCTCGTACTGCATATTACCTATTGCTAAGATGATAACTCAATCAAGATCAATTAGCTGAGAAAGTATCTTATCTTTCAAAATTTGGACAACGGGAACATTGAGCATCAGACCAGTTGCCATCGATTCATAGCGTAGCAACTGAGCGTCCAAGAATGGTTATCAAACACCATGAATTGCATGCTTGGAGTCTTGATAACGTAAATCCTAACCAATCCGCAAAAAATCCAGGTTTTAATCTTGCTAACATAACATCATGTGCCTGCAGCCATGTATCTGATCCGATACAGTTTAGCTTCAAGACCTGCTACGTATTCGATCATGGAAGGTCATTTGACATTCGCAGAAACAAGAGTTGAGCATCAAATTGGAAATACGATTGCTGTATTCTGTATCATATCTTTGCCTAAGATTTTGTTTCTTTTTTTTTTTTTTTTGAGGGGTACAATGCGACCTCAGCCGCTGGAGCTTTTACTATTGAGTACAATCATATGACCCCATACAACTCGTATAAAATTCTTGCAATTCAGCAAGCTTTCCGGCTCTAAAATTGCACATGGATTAACCAGGTCCTTCTACCATCATAAAAAACCTTCATCCATCCAGGACCTTCATGATAAGCTGTGGCTCCCAGTCCTGGACAAACGGAAACCATGATGGCAGGCAAGGTAGGCACCTCAGCCATGCATGAACCCTGGAACATCAGGCATTTGCTATCAGCCACCGTCAGTCGCCACCTTCTCTCAAGGGGCTTTTCTTTCCCCTTGCCAGGGCTTTGCATGGTTCACATCATTCTTGCGAGGGGAACAGAGGAAAGGAAAATTGAACTGATGCAGCTCCACTCAACCACCTCCTAGCTTGCATTCTTCTTAATCCTCAATAAAGAATGAAGGATAAGGTGGGTCCTCCATGTATCTTTAGGTCTGACTTCCATCATACTTGATGCGTTGCCGATGAGCCAGAACCTGTTTAATCATGGAATCTTGTGAAGTTTGCATAGCACCCAGAGGGTCCTCCATGCATCACAAGATGCAGGGCGCCCGACAAAAACGGAAAGAAAATACAAGGTTCCCACCACCATCCAACATGTTCAAAGTTACATATCCAGAATACATGTATAAGTTAAGACATAATCAAAGACAGCATCTGGAGGATTGGGAGAATGCGGATATAGAGTTATAGAATATTGCGAAGCTGCAGCATGGCCCCAACTTTCCCGCCTGCTTCATGGAGGATTATTGGCAAATGACCTTGGAAGGGAACACATTATCGATGCCAATAGGTTACTACATATCTGTTTTCGGAAAAACTTGTGTATGAATTAATCAACTGCCAGTCCACCTTCGTTTCCGAGCTGGTCGCTCTGGCTTAACCTCTGTATCAGCAACAGCTTCATTCTGGATTAACTGCACTTCACTCTCCACCTTTTTGCTTACTGTCATCTCCTTCTCTCCTGGCATGGGAAGTTTGAAGCGCTCGCTCCGCCTTTTCAGCTTAGCCACTGTGTCCAGGTGACGATCGTCTGCTATCTTATCTGCAGTTTGTCCCACATCAGCACTCTTGGGATCCACCTTGCCAGCATGAGTATTTCCTTCAGATTTTGCTATTTCGTCCACCTGTATCATATCAGCATTAGTGCCTTCGACTTCCTTGACATTCACAGAAGAAGACACTGTCTGCACATTCTCAATAGCACTGTAATCTCTCTCTTTATGATTGGTCCAGCGCTCCAATTTGGACCGTCCTCGTCTAGAACCCTGCTGGTTCTCATCATCTGAGGCAAGATCTTCTTCCCCTTGTTTTGTTGAAGAATCGAGCAGCTGGTGAGCCTTTGGCTGTTCATGAATTTGGTGATGACCCTTCTTGGAGAGTGTTACAGAAGAAGTGTTACTGCTTTCTTGCTCATTTGTACCTTTCAAGCTAACCTGAACAAGGTAATCCATTCACAAGCATGCATCAAATTAAGGGAGCTTTTGTTAAGAGAGTGAAACCAGTTAGTCTAGACAGTAATCTAACATAATATAATTAATTTATTATATTTGCAACATCTTTTGCTAATTTTATAATAAAGCTCCAGTATCACTGAAAAAAGAAAATAAATTTAGTAGCTAAACATGAAATGCAGCTTAAATGTTTCGATGATCACAGTTATAATAGAAAAGCATCACATAGTTTGTTTCCCCCAATGAACTGCTGGCAAAGGGAGAAAAAGGAACTTTAAAATGGCAGAAAGTTACTTAAAATAAACAAATTAAAAAAAAACAGCTATGCACTAGATATATATGATATCTATAACAATTTTTTTATCATGAGTTGAATCAATTACTTGGTTGGTGCAGGGTCAATTGGAGTTAAGTATGAGAATAGAAGAATTCTAACAGAGCAAAATACCAGTCACTGGGCAAATATTAATTGACAATTTGTCAGTTATAGGATATGCAAAAAGATAAGATGATCCAAAAAGACACAACAGAACCGATATTTGAAGGAGCAATTAATGTCTCAAGAACTCGATATCATCCAGAACATGGTTGGTGATAATTAAAGTCTGCTATCCAAAGATAACTGTCATAAGCACAAGGAGCAAATTTATCATAGCCCTTTTCTAACCCAAACTGGCAGCCAAGAACAACTACATAAAAAGGATTCGAGGATATGTATAGTCACAGCACTTTTTAATTTTTTTTTCTTTGCTAACTTTTCCTTTTTGGGTGTATAGTCTCAAATCCATCCACCTAAACCACACTCTAAAAGTTGATTTATTTGATCATAAATCTAATTTTGAGTTATCGCACAGCTGAATCTACTATCTCTACTATTTTTGGGAATAGAAGTGTTGATTTTGGAATTATTCTTAGAAGATTCTGTCAGAATCTCTTCCCACAATACCCTAGTGCTAATGTAACTCACAAATCTTTTTAAGGGATAGTCTGCAGCCTCTCTTCTCTCTAATCTTTCCTTCCTATTATATGGTACATGGGATTGGGCCATTGGCTCCTCTCTACAATACTAACTGCCATCTGCTAAGCACTGATCTTCCCTCCAAAAATTTTATTTTGCAAGTTAATGACATCAACCGTAGATATCTTACAAAGATAAACTGGTTCCAATGGGCTCACCGAATATTATATAACTCTGCATGTTTGCTCAGCAAAATATACTGGCAGACCTTGGAAAGAATGCCATGTATTAAGATGGAGATATTGAGAGGGAATCTAGAAGAGGGAGGCCCAGTGCACAAGGTTCCTGCCATTGCAGGTCTAGAAAGGGTCGGATGTGTGCAGCCTTACTTGCATGCAGAGAGATTGTTTCCATATTTAGAATCTATGACCTCTAGGTCATAATGAACCAACTTTGATCCAAGGCTCACCCTCATTGAGAGGGAATCCAGAAAACGAACAATGTTGTCCCTTGAAATATGATTTCCATTTCTACTCAACAACGCCAACCAGTCCCTCCGATTACATCAATTGTAAGATGATAAAAAATTTGCAATAACTTTCCTTCCAATGTCATATTCGCTTCCTGTTTCTAATCAACTCATCACACCAATCAATATCAATTTCTCATATAATATTACTATATAATCCTGGAGTTGCATAATAGACATAAATAGGTGAGAATGTATTTAGTAACTCACAGACATAAGTAAATAAATAATTCCAAATTAACTCTTGATGGGTCTGCAACCATCCATCAAACATTTTCTCAGTTTCATTTGTGTATTTATATTTCTATTTTATTTTCTTTTTTAATTTTGTTAGCATTTTTAACTGTTTATTGCTCAGTAGATCATTTTATGTTGTTATGTTAAAAATATCTTATGATCCATGATAGGGATCATAGAATTCATATTAAAATGGCCTTTGGCAATCCAAATTTGATCCTTGGATTGGCATCAGTTTGGACAGTAGGATTTTGCAATTGATTTATCTAAGAATAAGTTTTCATTTTAAATCCATTGTACTTATTCATCTTCTTTTTATAATAGAAAAGTTAGAAAGAGAAAAATAAAATTAGTTTTTAATCGCACAATCTGTATTTTCCTAGAATGGATCATAATAAAATTAATGTCTCTAGGGAATAATCACTTCAAAGTAAATCTTCCCTAGATACCTACATCATCGTATTTAACAGTTGAATCAATTTGAAAAAGACCTAAAGTTAGGGATTTATCAATAGGTAATGTTGCTCCAATACCTGATCAAAGAGTTACTACAATACCGATCAAAAAAACGAATCACCAATCATTGATGGTTCAAGAACCGCTAAGCCTACATTACATGCAAGAGTGCCTAGAAATACTACTGGAAAAATATATAAAAGATCATTGGGCCATGCGGGTTCTCCATAATAATTATGCCCCATTCCTTTAGCCAATTTAGCTCTTAATACAGGATCATTCAAGTCAGGTTTCTTTGTTATTGGGATAGCTCAATTCTTATAGATCCATCCCCCGAAGGAACCGAACATGATAATTTTTCATCATCCGGCTCGAGCAAGAACCAAAGGAATAATAGAACTAGATACATGTAGAATCTATTCGTTCATATCTCTGCATATAAAATGACTCTTATGTATTGAAAAGATTTACCAAATTCAGACTTGGATTTTGGGATCCGGACCATGGATCATATGATCAAGTTTATATTTTATATATTTGATCGATTAGAATTCCCCTCGTTTAGGATCCATTGATTTCTTTGACTTTTATAAAGCTTCTAAAACATAAAGTTAGAAGTCTCCTTAGATTGAATTCATCCATTTGGAAGCATAAACACTTCTTTATGACATTGACAAGTAGGATCTTGGTGGTTCGTAAAGGAGAGAAAATTCATTCACAGGCATTGAATAAAGTTAAACTAGTGGATGAGTAAGAAAAAATTGCTTAGCAATTTGGTACCCAACTTCCATAATTAAAATATCGTGTACCATCTTTATTTCTCTACATGTCTATGTCTACATATAATTTGAGTCAAGATATCATATGATCTTAGGTGGTGGCATAAAGCTAAACTACACAATAAATTGTAGTTTGCTTTTGGACATGATATAAATATGAGCTTAAAGTTGCTAGAAAGTGAACCTTTCATGTGTTTATATGATCGTCTTTGACTCAATAGTTGCTTAAATTAGTCACTAGTCATGCTTGTCACTCACCATGTTCCTTTACCTTTTTTCTAATGTTTCAAAGAAACCGGAAAGAATCTTATTATATACAATGCGAACTACACCTCAATCCATTTTTATTTTCTCTAATTTTTACAATATGATCGTAATCTTGATAATATTCAATCTCAAGACTCGTGGCTCCCAAGTGTCACCAACCCTTTCCTATTTTAACTATATTACTTTTATTTTCTATATTAGGCTCATGTTCAAATCTTACTCCCCCTTGCCCATTTACACTATCACAATTTGTGTGATCACATTATTCTTTGGATCCCAGGACACAATTCCCATAACCCTCTTCTTAATTATAACTATACCAGCCATTGTTTTCTATACTAGTTCCATTTTCAACTCTCTCGCTCTCTTCCCTTAACACTATCATAATTTGTGCTCCATGATAAACTTCTTAATTAATAGTGCATTAATCTAGAAAAAGGTGCCATTAATTACCAATTTGAGATCTATTAATCGATAGGCATTCGATTGACATGATTTTTCCAATGCAATTCACTGGTAAATTATTTTTTTCATTTTTTTATCATATATCCATGCTATTGTTTTATTAATTTTACCATTTTATTTTACATATCAATAAAAATGTTATTTATTCTTTAAGATTTATCATCCAATGCACATGCCCATTTTCAGGTTTCAAGTAATTCCTTATTTCTTGTGTATTTTTTATTTTCTAGGTAATTTGTATTTAAATTCATATTTGTACTCTACTTTATTATTTTTTAAATTGTAGTCAAACTTTATTATTTTTCATTCCTTTTTGTGTTTTTGGCTCTACATAATTCCATATTACCTTTCATGTTTTTAATTTTTCACAATATTCTGTTTTATTATGTTTTAATATTTTTATTCTTAGTTTTGTTAATATAATTTTCAAAAAAAAACTTATTTATTTTGGTTTATATTTTTCATCCGTTGCTTTTTTCAAATTTAATGTAATTTTGACTTTATTTTATTTTGTTCCATTCTCTTCTTGTATATATAATGCTGTCTTAATAAGATAATATAGCCACTATATGTAAATCTAAAATAGTAAATGTAGTTATACTGGTCATGTACCTTATTTATTTATACACAAATAAATGGTATATTTTTGAAAAATAATTAAACAATCAGCTTATTAATAGATAAAGAATCAACAGCATATGTTAAAAGCTTTTTTAGTATTTTTTTCCAAATGGACGTTGTGTATGCTAGGATTATATTATATGGAATTGGAACATAAAATCTTGAATTGCCATATAAATTCACATGCAGGTTTCTGTATAAACTGTTGTGAGATGCTTGAGGGCATTAATAAATTTAGTGAATGTTTCACATGCACAATTATTCAGCTATTTCAAGGTTGCTAACAATTAATACATGACCTTATTACTTCCACTGAGATTCTTTGCATGTATTTAGTACTTTTTATACATGCAAAGAAGCTAACTTACTGTTAAAACTTTGCTCATTAAAAGAAAAAACAAAAACAAAAAAATTGTGCTGTCCAACAAAATGAAATATCTCAATATATATTTTATAAACTGTTACGAGCAATTGGTTTTCCCTTAAAACTTACCGTTTCATGTCATGGACAATCTGGGACAATTTATTTCTGGAATCAATAAGGAGGCTTATTAAGTCTCTGTGTAGTTATAGTATAGACTATAGAGCCATGTCACCGAATCATACCTTGTCATTTCGGTGGATATTGTAGTCCTCATGCTTTCTCTTGCCAAGCACCTGATTATTTTGCTCATTAGCTTCACTCTCTCTAACTTTTCTTGTATTTTCCCTGTGTCTCTCCCTGTACATCTGCTGGCTATCAGAAGCACTTGGATGTCGATCATTATGAATGCTCAGTCTTTCATACCTTGAGCTTCTCTCCTCATTATTGTGTTGTTTCTCATGTGCATGCGCATCCCCACGTCCCTTGTGTTGTGAAACATTCTCCTCCCCAGTGAAGTCTCCTCTCCTGGACAGCTCATTGTGCCGCCTTCTATCTTTATCCTGATAATCCTTATCAGAACCAATAAGTTTTAACTCATCTTTATTTCTACCATTCCCAGCCAAGCTCTTATCTTCTATAGCTCGGCTGCTTCTTGCTACTCCCCTCCCTTCTTCTCTTTCCCGATGTGTTGGTGCATTTTCATGAGGTTGTCTAAGCTGCTGCCTGTCCTCTCTCTCTCTATGACGCCAATTATCATCCTTGGGTTTAGCAGATTGATGATCCTCGGCCTTGCCCCTCAATCGAGTACTGTCCTCTTTCCTTTTGTGATCTATGCCATCATCCCTCTCTCTTTTCCTTCGGCTGGAATCTTCCCTAGCTCTGTAACCATGCAAGGCATCTTCCTTGTCAGTTTTTCCCCTCCGTGAAACTTCTTCATCCTTCTTTCTTTTGTTGTGAAAATCATCTAAATTTTCACGACGATTTATCAGGATATCATTTCTCTCCCTCTGTCTTGAGGCCCCATCTCTATTGCGTCCTCTCCAGTCACCATCATCCACCCGTTTTCTTGAATGAAGATCCTCATCTCTATCATTCCTGTCACTTCCCCTTACCTTACTCCTGTGCCTTGATCCTGCTCCCTCACTACGCTCCCTCCTTATGTCTTCGCCCTTAACCCTTCTACTGTGAATTTCTTCTCCTCTTCTTTGCCAAGCACTAATAGAACTTGAGTCCTTCGGCCTCTCAAAACTTCTACCTCGAATAGGGTGTGCAGAAATGGGATCCCAATCTCTATGTCCAGAAGAGCGATAAGTATCTTCCCTTTCTTTGGAAGCTACACGGTTTCTGTCTATATCTTGTCTAGCATCACGGCCATAAGCATCCTTTCGCCGAAGAATATGTTCCTCTCCTTCATTGTGCCTTCTTATATCGCCCATCCGCCTCGACCGTCCATCTTGCATGACTTCATCACCATTTTCACGCCGTTTCTGATAATCTTTACTGCTCCCAGTTTTTGCTCTGCCGTTGTCACTATGCGAGGTCCTTAATTCATCTTCATCACCAGTATCATTGACTACAGGTTGCTCTACTCGTGAACTTAGCTTTTGTTTTTTGCCAGGAGAAACTAGGTTATCATCACCAACAGTCTCACTTGAAATATGAAAATCTGAAGTGATGTCTTCCCCTTCTACTTCAATGCTATCACCCAGTGCAAGCTTCTCATCATGTTCATCATATTTTTGTTCAATGCTCAGCTCCCTTGCAGTTTCAACCGCAACAGCAGGTACTTCAGATATCTGGTTAACTTTGGCACTGTCAATCAGTTTTCCTTTCTGGCGATCACCATGCTTGTTTGAATGGGCACTTTGGCTAGGAATGGCATCATTCGAGTGTTCGCCACTTGCACTGGAGTGTCTACTACGTGAGGTCCCTTGTGGCAACCTGAAGATGTAGGTAAACAAATATTTTTTAGTAATTTATTTTAGGATATCACTATACTTTACAAGAACACTTGATACTGAAGCAAGTCATAGCAACCAACTCATCAAGATATTTTACATATACAAAATGTTAGAGGATCTGAAAAAATTTCAATCAGATAGGCATTGCGAGATATATATAAATTGAAGATTTTAGCCACTAACACAAGTAGACTGATGCACAACCGCTTTCGTGAGATATTTACCATGGAATCATAAATACATTATCAATTTTGAAATCTTGCAGTAAAAATATAGGTTCCTGTCAAATTTCATTTATCCAATAACCCCCTGAACATAAAATCTGGCATAAGAGATCTAGATGTGAAAAGTCAAGGGCAATCCTCTATATAATTCATGCCATTTTTTGAGGCTGTGATTTCTATGGAGATTGGAGAGGGACTGGTTTATACATTTCTATAACTAACGTATAGAACAGCAAAATCAAGATCCACAATGACTGGTATGAATCCAGAAACATGCAAGCCAATATGATCCCTAGAAAGTTACATAACCTGAGGCAAACAGAACGTGCATGTCCGACCTAAGCAACAAAATTGTTATACCAAAAGCAATCCATATATAGTTTATTCACTGCACATAAGCCATGAGCCTCTGAAATTTTTCATGCTGTTTCAAGTAAGTTGTTGACAAATCTTATTTATTAGACAGTCGCATTTTCATGCTTTGGAATTTATTAGCTGCTTCCATATTCTTTGCTAGATGATACTTTAGGTTCTCTTGTTGCAGGCAGTAATTGCAAGTTTATATTCATGTCCGCTGGTTTATTAATTGGGTTTAACTATAGACTTTGAGCCATGGTCGGCAAAACCATTCCGAACCACTAGGTTCGGGGCGTACCAACCCGTACCGTCGGCAGACCAGGCCGGTTCCAAAAACCAAAATGAGAAACTGGCGACAAAGGGAGACAAGGAGAAGGAAAGAGAGGAAAGGAGAGAGAAAGCGGGAAAGGGAGGAAGAGAAAGAGGAAAGAAGAGAGAGGGGGGTGGGGCGGCCGATAGAGGAGCGGAGAGCCGCTCGGAGGAGAGGGCCCCTTTAGAGGGGCAGAGGAGGGGCTCCACCTCCGGTTCCCCGGTTTCGTTCGAACCAGGAGTCCCACAAGGGGCCCTTTTTTATTTTCAAAATTTTTAAGTGAAATCGACACCTCCACTTAATTTTGCTGATTTCACTTAAAAATTTCAAAAATAAAAAGGGCCCCCTTCGAGACTCTTGTTTTGAATGAAATAGAGGAACCGGAGGTAGAGCCCCTCCTCCGCCCCTCCAAGCGGCTGCCCGACCCTCCGCCGGATGTCCCCCAACCTTCTCTCTCCCCCTTCTCTCTCTCTCTCTCGTTTTCTTCTCTCTGATTCTCCCTCTCCCCCACTTTCTCTATTGTCTCGGTATGAGCCCGACACGGAACAGCACGAGGGTGTACCGACCCGTGTTGCCAGGCAACCGGTCCGGGCCCCGGTTTTGGCACAACAATCCTTGATCAAAGCCATGTGGATTAATAACAAGGTACTGAATGGACTACAAAGATTCTAATAGGCAGCCCAACAACAATATTTATCAGTACATTAGAAATAAAAGTTAAGAGAAGATGTGAACTCCAATAAGGGCACTACAAATATTACACCGACAAAGCAACCTGGCCAGCATACGTGGAACAAAATTGCTCTTAATAATGTCACACACCAATAAGACCGCCCAAATTAGAAATACTAGATTACAAGTTTATCCTCTGGACTTTCCAATACATAGAGAAAGAAGGCATTTAACCATTTTGAGCAAGTTTCATACAACATAAATTTAAGACAAACTGAGCTACTCTCTTGACCAGAGATACTCTTCAATCTCACTTTTTAGCATATACGAGACTGAAGTATGGCTAGTTAATTTTAGTGTATGCAGCTTGTCAGCTTCTTTATGCAACATCTACTTCTTTGGCAGGACTAACCTAATTAATTTGTACTTATGTTTCAAAACTAAAGAAAGCTGATGGAAAATAATACGACATGGCTCAGGGAACCTTTAATTTTTAGGTGACCTTTCATGAACCTACACCATAATAGCATATAGTCTAGCATTTTGTATAACTATTATTACCTCAAGCATACATCCACCAGTAAACCTATCTACAGCATGGAAGTTTTTGAGGCACCTATAAACTATTTCAAGTGTTCAAATGAGTCTAGATGAGAAACATTTAGAAACTATGACCCGCCTTATAGCATAAACTTCTAATAAAGAAGTTATGAACAAATGGACTTAAAAGAAAATTTATGATAAATTGAAAAGCTGGCAGCAGCTTTCCCATAACCATAATGAATAAAGGATATGCATAAAAACGGCTACCTCTACTGCACTCTCATTCAGGACATACAAACTCACTCCAACACTAACACAATGTTACAATCATTATTATATTCCGAGCTATATATGAATATGAAGCAAGGATTCAACTAAACTTACTTATCGATTCATTAGCTTTTCATGTTTCCTCAAATTCATGATGCTTTAATATTTACAAAAAAGAAAGTCATTCAAAACAATTTGCCTGCAATGTAAAACATACCTTCCAGCATGATGACCCTCAAAAGATCCACCAGAATATGCTGGGCTCCTTGATTTTGAATTGGAATTGTAGCAACCATGCACCTCTGAACGGAAGGGTAGAATACCACCTTGTTCAGGTGTAAAGGGGCCTCTTCCAGTCATTTCCCTCTTCCTCCCACTTGAAGCATGTGGAAAGCGGTTGTCATATGCAGATGCAACAAGTCTTTCATCTTCAAATTCATGGACACCTTTATAGTGTTCGCCTTGGAGATCCTTTTCAGCCTGCTCTAATGCACTGTCATTCATTGTTGGATCATTTATAGGGTCCTGCAAAACAATCTGATAATCGAAGTATGTCTGTTAGTCGCAATAACTATAATCCAGAGATACTCTAAACGAGTCTAGTGATCAGCAATCAAAGTTGACATATACAAAAAAAAGTAAGCTCTATAACCAACTCCAAAAGATGAAATTACCTCTATAATTGCATCTGAATCACGAACCCGTGGTGTCCTTGTATCAATAGAAGGAAGGCGTTCACCATGACCACTTTCAACCTGTATGGCTCTCCCAGTTGGCTGGAAAATCAAATAAATGATACATGCTTAGAAGTCAGTACAGGTTACTAAAAATAAGGAGGAAGAATTTAATGGCAAGGAGGAAAAAGGAAAAGGAACCATGAACACCCAAAGACCATGAGGCACGATATTTTCATGAGTAACAGAAGATGTTTGCAGAATTTTAAGTTGCCCAGGAAATATCAAATAAGACTTGATCATACTATCAGTGCCCGTATGTTTGCAGCTCCTCTTCCTTGGCTACTAAAATCAGTTTGCCCGTTATCTGCTCTTCCATGATGCCCACTATGAACAGATATATCATGATGGCCTGCTGCAGCCGCAAGTTCAGGAGGTAAATCTGGATCATACCCCTGCAGCCAAAGCAGCATACTATTAAAGCTAAAGCTAAAAAAAGAGAAATCAGTCAAGCATTTATAGCCATCCTAAATGGCAATGACCTGTTCTGATCGGCCGCTCTCATAAACACGGATTTTGCTTTGCATGGTAGCTTCCAAACGAAGTTGGTCCTGCATAATCAAAAAAGTAAGCCCTCGATTAATAACAATAAATAACAATAAAAACATGTTTTTTTACATAGCATATGCGGTATAACAAGACTGTCACTTGCCAGCTGCTTGCAGTAATCCTTCCACTTGTCCTCATCAAGTCCAAAATTGAAAAAATCTGAAATATCAACTCCAGGATGTCTCCATGGTTTTTCCTCAAAACTTTCAATGTCAATATCAAATATTGTCCTAAAAATATAAACAATTGAAAAAAGAAAATAGTTAGTTATTGAAAGTCCAGACAAGCAGTTTTGGTTATAAAACTCATTTCAGTGATGAGCATATTTGGACAGGTGTGATCTTGTAGAAATAAGCATGTTTGAACACAACTGTCAGTTCATAGCCAGGCAACAACATTGATACAAAATTTATGCAGGATCTTGCTACCAAGCAACAATTACCAGAAACACATGCATCGACCCGAGAGATGGCTTAAAAGCAAAAATTAATACATAACTATAGCATGCTAAAAGAAAACGTGTTGCAGTGGCTCCAACCATTGCAGGGTCTAGAGAGGGTCTGATGTACACAGCTTTCCCCATGTGTGGAGAGGCTACTTCCATCTTTTGAACCCGTGACATCTAGGTCATAATGGAGCAGCCTTAACGTTGTATCAAGGTCCGCCCTCTATACAACTAAACTATGCTGACAACATTTTAATTTTGTGAAGGCATCATCCCAAACATGACAAGGCAAGGCTTCTAGAGATAAAATACATCTAAAGTGACTCAAAAGCATGTCACACTATAAAGTATTTTAAACACAAGAAAAATAAGTGTTAGCATGTCAAACTATTCTATTGTTATTATAACCAACTTAGAAATTGAAACTTCATTGGACAGCAAATTCTGTGAATCGAGCACTCATAACATTTGCTAATTTGCAGCTATACGCATGAAAATGTTACATCGGTGTAACACAGTTATACACAGTAGCAGCAGGGGTTTTTTATAAAATATGTTCAAATCGGACAAAAGTGAGCCCATATGTCAACTTTTATCCATCTCTGCTCCCATCTTTTTTTTCCATCCTCTACTTTTTTAAAAAATTTTTGCTTTTTAAATGTGTGATATATCAACGTGTATGATTTTTTTTGACCGTCCAGCCTCACTGCTCTCAATCTTTTTTCCCACATACAGAGTTTTTCTAATCTATCGTGCAGTCATGTGCGGCTGTGCCTCTTCAAAACCATGCATTTAGAAACAAAATGTTCTTGGTGAAGGTATGCTGTTCTTGAGAAGAAAAATTTACAGTTGGCGATGCATGAGGCCTGATTCAACATATGCAGGTAAGCCTATGTTGCCATCCCTCATGGATATCAACTGCCAGACTTTAAGTGCTAATGGGCAATAACCTATCTATCTATCCCTCTCTCCCTCCTGGGGTGGTCGGATATCCTTTCTTATCTGTTTGGTATCAGCTAAGTTTCCTATACAACAATTTCCATGTAACACAACTATTTCAAACTAAATTCACATTCATATGAGTACATATGTTGTGCTATTACAAGTAGATGTTAAAAGAAAAGCCAGATAAAGCATAGAGTTCTGCGACACTGGTTTTAGCTTCTGTCAACATACCTGTGTTCAAGTGACTACAAACAATCAAACAAGAAACAAAAAGCTGCCCTCCCCATTTAACTAGTTTGACTAGAAACAGGTAAAATGGTTTGAAAAATCAAAGTACAGGTGCATGCTCATAAAATTATATAAAGCAGATAGATAAACTATTATTTCCTATGATCATGCATAGCCAAACTTACTTGTGCGCAGGAAGGGTGAAATCTAATCCACTGCCAATTGCACGGACTAATGAGCCATTGGACCGAGAAGTTGCTCCAAAAGAATGGAAACTTTTCGAGGCATTTGGAATGCCCCTGCCACCAGCAGGTCTCCAATCACCTCTCCCTCGACCAGCCGTGGGGCCCAAGGGAAGAGGAGGACGGACATGACCAGCAGGACCTACAGCACCACCAGAAGGTCCCCCAGACATAGGTGCAACACCAGGTCTTATATACTGGAAAAGGAAAAAAAGCAAAAATAAGATGATAAAGATATTAGAAATACCATAAACACCAAACCATATTAAAATGTCGATAAATTACTGCTACAAATTTATTTAAGTAAATAGTAGAAATGTTTGGATGAGAGTTGCAAAATTCCAATGTACCATGTTGATATGAATGGAATTTGTAATTATGATTTAACTGTTTTAATGAATAGAACAATTTCAACCAAATGAAGGCAATGAAAGCAATTGAAACTAGATAGTGTACAATGGATGTAAGAACATGGATATCACAAAAAGATCATAGAAATAGATTTGATACTTGAATGTAAATAAATGCGCTATTTTTTCCTATATTAAAGTGCGAACACTCAAATAGCATCTCTACCTACCTCTCTTGCAAAATATGTAATTATGTATTGTGTGTGATTTCCTGCCTTCATTTAATGGTTAATGGTGGTGGCAACCAAGGACTGGTGTCATCCCAAGTGTCAAGACAGGACCATCCCACTATTGTCCTAGAATTCCAATTGGTATGTCTTAGGAGATTCCCTATCCCAAGTGTCAGGATAGGGCAGAATGGCGGCACATCTCATTCCATGGAAAAACTAAGACAGCTCATCCTATAAGATTTAAAACCTTGATGGCCACTAATAAATGCACACCATTTCAGTGAGATGGATACCTTTGATTGCCTCTCTAAACGTTGCTAGAAAATATGGGAATAGATGGTGTCTATCTATTATAAAAAGAGCTTTTATACCAAACCTCCAGGTGTGCCACTATGCCCCCACCCCCAAGGAAATAAAAAAGATAGAAAGGAGCCCATATGGCATCTACAACTAATCATCCACATGCTAAATCAACACATTTCATGCATATTAAAATTGTAGCAATTGCCTAATTAGCTTTTTGGTTGTTTGGAGTTAGATCACCTAAAGATAGTTTTAAATGCTTTGAAGTGCTCTTTTGTTTTAGTCCCAAAAAGTGGGATAGAAGCATAGTATATCGTACCGTACCGGTTTGATACCGGGCATACCGTACCGTACCATACCGGTTTGGTACCGGATAGCGTACTGATTCTCCGTATGCCAAAAAAATTTCTTATTGTACCGTACCGATGCTATGCTAATGTGGCACCGATACAGATCCGGTTCCGGTACGGCGAACCTTGGATAGAAGGCTCTAACATTGCATAAATCAAAGGTTGTTAATATAGCACCTTAAAGAATTTCTTTTTCTGACAAAAAATAGACAATAGAAAATATAACTACAAATGAACGAATATGCTAAAAAAGAAAAGACATACGAAGTGGTCACATATGAAAACTCCTAATGCTTTGGATGGGTTCCAAACGTCAAGTATCTCAAAATATCCAAAATTGCAAGACTAAGATCTCGTTATATAGGTTTAGTTCTACCCAATATATATAAATATAAAAATGACATTTAATTTATAAAAAAGTAAGATATACTAGACTAAAGAGTAAGGATTAATTAATAACATCATCTACCGGAAAACCTAAATTCATGTCATATTACATCAAAAAGGGGAAAAAGGTGAAACACTTTGTCAAAATTGTCCATTTAGGCTAGTAAATTTAGCATTTAAGATAGCTAAGAAAGTGTCTTGTGAATATGCTAACATATTTTAGCATTTGACATAGTTGATGATTAAAGTAGCATTGCCTCCACCAAAGTATCCCTTGCCAAACATATCAGATCCTAATCGCTCACTCTTCTATTTGACAGAAGCTAGGACATTCCATTTTCTAAGAGTCAAGGAATATTGTTGCATGTCATGTAGTGTTTAACTATCTCCTTTTTTTTTGGTGATAATGTAGTCTTTAACTGTTTTTAAGTGTTAGCATTCCAAGACTCGGGAAAACTTAAGTGTCCAAGTAAAGTTAATAATCTACAAGGCACACTCAACGTCCTATAAGCTTTCACATGCTCATTAACAAATCAGCTAGCAAGTCATGCAGCAATTAGCATCTTTGTAGCGTCAGCATTGAGGACAACAAATGAGGTCGCCAAAAAGGAGGGCCATAGAGGAATCTATAGAGCTTTAACAAATGCCTCTTAAGAGCAAATGACAACACAATCCATTTGTTCTCCCAGTCACCATCTCTGATTAACGAATTCTTTTCGGGTTCCATATTGACACCTTAACAATTATTACAACCTGGCCCAAGTAATCGCTTATTGAAATCATAAAACTCTTTATGGTATCAACACCAAACCTATTAATTTCTACCTTTGACTCAGAACAGCCATTTATATTATTGGGCAAAGAACAAAAGTTTCCCACCTTTAAGCATCTTGGCTCTTGGTTTACAAACATGAGCTTGGATTCATCTCATTTGCTTGGAAGTTATCGTATGAGACATAGGGCGCTGTTGCAGTATTTCAGATGATTTCTTTGAAGAATGGCCTAAAGTGAGTGTGGTTGCCCCTTTAGCAGCATGTCTTGCACCTTTTCTCTCGAACTAATTAATCATTTTTTTTGTTACCTTTCAATCTGTATTTAACGAATGATCTGGTAATACATCTGTAAGACACTTATAAGAGCAACTTCCAGTGCAATGCCAATATGTATTACAAGCCCAGTAAACAGAGAGTGAAAATCTTTACAAGGCAAAAGAAACTTCACATGATACACTCAGAGCAAATAAAACAATTCATCTGCACATAATCATGTTCGAGAATACAGTAAGGAAAATGACATTTTGTCCCGACAAACTCATCAAAAAAACTGACCTTGTACGTCGAATGATGCTGCACATGAAACCCATGATTGCTGTACCCAATCCTTGCAGCCGGGGCAGTCCCAGCAGGACAGTTACCTTTTGCCGCATCCGCCATCTCCTTTTCTCCATCCCCGGAAGGTTGGATAGCCTCCTCGCCACCCCAGTCTTGCTCCTCCATGGCCGGGAGGTGGTGATGCTGGTCTTCATCGGTGACGATAACCAAATCCTCCTCCCCATCTTCATCATCATCTTCCTCGTCTCCCACTCGATCATTCCTCTCGCCACCCAGCGGCCCATGGTTGTCGTTCAGGACGATCTGCAGATCATCCTCGCTATCGCTGTCCCAATCTTCGCTTCCCGATGGCTTCACCTCCCCGCCCTTCATATCAAGAAAAGGTCTCGGAGGGGCCGGCCCAGCTGAGAGTCCGGGAATGACCGGGACCTGATCAGGAACCCCGATCCCCATACTCTCACTAGCCCCACCTCCCAGATACGGATCGCCGTCTTCCTCCTCGGCGATCTCAGCATCCTTCTCGGGGATTTCAGAAACCCTAGTCTGGTCCTCGTAATCCTCCTCCAAAACCCTAGGCTCGCCCGAGTAGGGGACGTACAGGGCAGCGGCCTCTGGAGGCGCCTTGTCGTCCTCGTCATCCCAATTCGCCGGCGGCTCCACGTCGGCAGGCGCGTGGCCGAGAAGCCAATCATCGTCGCCGTCCTCGTTGGCAGTGGCAAGGGTTTGAGAGGGAATGGAGGGGGGCGGGGCGGGGGGGTTGGGGCGGGAGGAACCGAAGGAGATCGCGTCGTCGTCGTCGTCGTCGCTGGGGAAGAGGGGAACGGGGGGAGGTTTGGAGGCGGCGGCGGATGGGAGGGAGGGCGGCGGCGGCGGAGGGGCGGCGGTGCCGGTAGCGGAGGAGGGGAAGCGGAGGACGTCAGTGTAGAGATCGCCGAATTCGTCGTCGTCGTCCATCTCGAAGAGGGGTTTTTGGTGGGTCGGGGGATCGAGGCGGAGATGAAGGGGAGAGAGTCTTAAGGCGGCTTGGCGCAGAGAGACCGGACCGACCGTGCCGCGGAGGTTAATTAATGGCAATTTCGCATCTAGGCCCTTGCAGATCTCAAGCGTCCTAGATTTCTAAATTCCTAAAATGTTTGTTTTTTTATTTTACCCAAAAATGCTTTTCTTCTTTTTTTTCACTGAATCCTAATTATTAGCATACTTAAACACTATATCATCTTCCAATGTAGACATTCTAAGTTTGGCAAAAAAATAAAAAATAAAAACGGACACTCATTAAAAATTTAAGTTGCAATTTTGTTGATTCATTAATGATGACAACTAGCAAATGTAGAAGAAAACTTCCAGATAATATTTCTATAACTATCAATGCAATTGTTTTTATTTGTATAAGAGATAATGCATGTTTCTTGCAAATGCAAATGCTATATCATGTTCGCTCATTCTACATTTGGTTCATGATACTCGAGAAAGAATAATTTTTCTCCTCCTTCATGTACATCCAAAAATTTTCGTGGCAAAATCATGAAGAATCGCCCGCAACTCATTTTAAGATGTGAAGACTTGGAGGGTACATTTTTCAACAGTAACATTTAAACAACATTAAGGGTGATATATACTCTAGGTGTTGTATTTGGGTGATATGTACTATAGATGTTACATTTCTTTGTTTTAAGAAGTTATTTAACCAACATTATATTGTTTTTTTATGCACATTGCATGCAACATTTTGTCAAAATTATGTAAAGAACTTTATCTTTATTTGCAAATCAACCTTGATAATGTCTAACAAAATTATAGAATGTTGCTAGTAAGGGATTGGACGGTTATTGGTGACTGTGAGGATCAACTATAATATTAACCAGCGAAGCAACCTGTTGATGCAAATCAGCTGGCGGAAGTATGATATTTGCGTAGGTATGCCATTGGCATTGGATCAATCGGAAAAATACTGATCGAAGAGATGATAGGAAGTATCATAGGTTCAGATGTCTTGACCTTCAAAGATTTTCATCACTGTTATATTATTGTTCGAAGGAGATGAATCTAAATAGGATTATGGGTGGAGCACTGGGCTACGGTAGTAGAGATTTTACATTACAACTACTCTTAAGATAGAAACTGTCGGTAGATTAAAAACTAAGATAAAATAAAATGCATTGATTTGGATCATTGAATAATCTATATAAAGTATAATTTATACTTATTTATACTAAAAAATAATAATTGCCTATTCTGACGGTTGCCACCATATCTGCCACTATGCACTTCATTAGCATGGTCGCCCTGCAGCAACTATTAAACCAATATTCTCATCAGTCTTAGCTTTGATATGTAGCTAGGTGGGTTGGGAGTGGGATAGGAGCTGAGAGGGAGTTGAGGAAGAGAGACTCGATAGGCTTCGAGCTTGAGATGGGAAGGGAAAGAGAGGAAGATAAACAATCTGCTAAGCTTTTACCTGTTTCTCCTTTTGTTATCTGCAAAAATGCTCTTTATCTAGCTCACATGCTGGACAAGTTCATGTTGGAGAGTAGAGGGGCTACATCGTTGGGCTTTAGATGCTCTTGTTTGTAGTAGAGAGCGTCTAGGAAGGAAGGGAGATCTACATGTAATCTCTTTCCAAATTTAAAATGGTCCCACCCAAATGCTTAAACAAATGATCATGCTAATCTGCTCGAATAAACTAAATCGAAGGTATCTGCAATTTAGATAGGCAATTTCAACATTGATTTGTAAATAATGATAAGGTAAGATTCTACACAATTTTGATAACAAGCTGGATATGATTTGCAAAAAAGAAAAGAAAAAGAAAAACCCTATTATACATTCTCGTCTTGCACAGGATATTAGTAACTTCAACTAAACTCTACGTCGTGATATTTTCAGTAGCAAATTTTTCTCTATTTTATTTCATAGCAAAAAATGCCGACCTATAGTTTTCATAAAAGACTAACCATGTGGCATAGATATTTTTAAAGCATCATAGTATCTAGAGATAGAAACATATGGTATAAAAAATATTTCCTAAAAAGAGCAACAACTCGATATTCTTCAAAACAAAAATATGCCAATAAAATATGATTTATCGGACATATTATTCACATAAATTATTTTTTCCATGACATATGAGAGATGACAAAATGGTGAATGAAAACTATATGCAATCAAATCGGTAGATACAAAATTAGCGACTAAGAAAAATTATAATAATCTAATATAGTTTTAACTCGATGCAACTTGATCGCGTATACTATAACTCTCACCAAAAGTTAAAGTCATGTAAATAGTCAGCGTTACAAGTAAGCTACAAATTAAAGGTCATAGTTTAGACACTTGCATGCCCACAGTCCACTTTAATTTGCATATTTGAGGGCGAGATAAAGTGAATCAAATGCCTTTGTACTCTTCAAGAGAAAAAAAAAGGCAAATAAATACTTGGCGATGTATATGAACTAAATAAAGCAAATCATTTGGTATAATTAGTTGAATATGGACAAGAAAGTATATGCAAATGCGAATCCAACATGTATGGAAAATCTTAGGGTGGGTAATAAGAATTGAATTTTTTTATACATATCTTCTAAAACATTGAAATTTACATAAATATATATTTTTTGAAATTGATATTTGCATATATATATATATATATATATTTAAAGAGAATATACATGCAAAATAAAGAAGGATGGTAACATAAATTTCAATATTCAGGAGGCCGTGGAGAAAAAAAGAAACATAAGATTTCGACGAAATACTTTGTACCAGCAGTCCCTTAAAAGAACTAATAGAGGTCTATATGCAAAACAATAGGTACTTATATGCAAAACGTGCAACTTATAGGGGTCTA
This sequence comes from Phoenix dactylifera, assembly GCF_009389715.1. NCBI lineage: Eukaryota > Viridiplantae > Streptophyta > Magnoliopsida > Arecales > Arecaceae > Phoenix > Phoenix dactylifera. Next base: position 16,172,184 of record NC_052397.1, read on the forward strand.
TATGTAACAATGCTTTCGTCAGTATTGAACAAATTGGACGATACGGAACGCGTTATTAGCTCAAAATCGGCTCCGAGGATATCTTTGGGAAAGCTCCAGGAAAAAGGTATTATTATAGTTAAGTATCTCAGTTTCGATAAAACCTAAACCCACTCAAACCCAAACTCTTCCCCTCTTCGACCTCTCTCCCGCCACCCCCTGAAAAACCCTAATAAAGCCTCCCACCCCCGCCGGCGACGAATCTCCAAGATAAACGAAGCCCAGAGAGGAGAGGAGCCGGAGAGACGATGGGTCCCGAAACGAACTCCATGGATCTCAAGGTGAGAGAGCTCTTGAAGGAGGTCCAGCTCGACGCTTCCGCCATCAAATCCCTGGATGGAGCTGTCTCTTCGGTCATAGATGCCATCAGAGCGATCCCAGATCAGGAGGTGAGCTCTGAATCCACTCCGGCCTTTATCAGAGACCTCCGCGTGCCCTCCGATAAGGTCTCCCTCACGTTCCGGAGCCCGGAGCATGTCCAAGTCGGTGGCAGCCACTCCATCCGGTCTATTGCAAAACCTGATGTCAATATTGATCTTCTAATTCGGATGCCCAAGGTGAGAAAACGAAAAAGGAGGGTTTTTTATTCGTTTTTTGGGTGTGTTTTTTGGAAGTTAGTTGGCACTGCTGCTGTTTATAGGAGTGCTTTCACGAGAAGGATTACTTGAACCATCGGTACCATGCAAAGAGATTACTTTACCTTCGTGTGGTTGAGAAGAGCTTAAAATCATGCCCTGTCGTGAGGAAGATTGGATGGTCGACCTTTCAGAATGAGGCCCGAAAGCCTGTTCTGTTAGTTTTCCCAGGTTCTTTTACGTATATTGCCTTTGAGTTTTTAGCTCAGTTTGTAGTTACATGCATTATGCACTACTTTGGTTCGTTGATAGATTAATGGAGTAATGACCCACATGATAATTTTATTGCTTAAATGATTATTAACAGTTAATCAGCATATTCTTTTACTCAATGTAGCCCTCCTTAGGTGGCTTATTAATGAAACGGTGTTAATATCTTGATAAGGAAAATCTGATGTGATGCTTTGTTGGTGTAGTTATGGAGATTGCTGAACATTTTGAATTTTTCATTCGGATAATACCAACAGCTACATCTGTGTTTAATGTCTCGAGATTGAATTTAACAAGAAATAACGTTCGTGCATTCAGCCAAGGTAGCTCCTGCTTCTTCATCCAGAACTGGAATTTTGAGATCACCTTTCTTCCTCTTTATTTTTAGTTAACTTGTGTTTCAAATAAAAATTGTGTGTGGGCTTCGTTGCTGGCTATTTTCTTTTCTTTCTTACAATTGCTCTTTGTACTTTTCTGGAAGGTGGTGTTACTCAAGCTACTCCAAAGTACAATAGCAGTATAATGGAAGACATGTTTTTGGAGGAAAATGCAGAATTTGTCGGAAAAGTTTTTCTTGAATGGAAGAGCTTGGAAGAGGCTTTAATTTTACTTAAAGTAAGTATGATAATTTCTTAGCATGGGTTTTCCAAGTTCATTATGAAATGATGGTTCATATGTCACTCAAAGAACCTATACAATTTGCTGCAACTGCTCAGGGTACATTTTCGGTTGAGATATTGAAGCAGCATGTCTTAGCTTGAATGTGAATATTGATGCTGCATACACAGCTATATTGCTTTTGTTCTTTTATTGAAGACAAATTATTTTTAATTTTTATGATGCAGGTTTGGGCTCGACATAGAAGTTCCATCTACATGCATGATTGCTTGAATGGTTACTTAATATCTGTCATAATGTCATACCTGACAGTACAATCTGGGGGAAATCTTATAAACAAGTCAATGAACGCTATGCAAATTTTCCGGGTCAGCTTGAAATTTATTGGTATGCACTTCAATTAACTTCTCTTATGGGCAGTAACGAGGGATTAATTAAGTCAATACTGTGCATATTGTTTCCCAGTCATGTTGATGATATGCACAGTATTTTGAGGTTCAAGTTCATATGTTATGACAATAGTTGCTGAGAAGAAATTTTCTGTCATGCTTTGGTGATTAAGGAATGAGCATTGTTTGATATATGTGCCTGTGCCCATATTATTGCAAGTTTAAATATAGTGCATGACTGAGACATTATTAGACTTTACAGTTATACAGGGCATGCCAAATTCAGTTGGATTGTTTCGTTTCTTTTTTGATTAGCCCCTTATTGCTGCTTGTAAGATTTTGACTACAGGACGACACTTATATTTGTACTTTTTGTCTGTTGTTGGGGTACCATTGTCCAGATCTTTTGTTCCACATGGATGAAGAGATCCTAGAATTTTTTGTAGTGTTAAACGAAGGTCGGTACATGGAAGAATGGTTTTCTTCTCTGGTTGTGTAATCCATAACCTGCTGAAATGGAGGAAAAAATAATGTTGGCCGATATGTATGATTTAAAATTCACCTATGCTTACACACTGTTAAAACCTGGTCTCAGGGGCTTTACTGTATCCTTTTTCATTCTGATCACCATGACACTATAATCTCAGCCAAGATGCTCTCTGTGTTTTGATTGATGCTATGCATTCCTCATTCCCTTTTTCTTTTCTCAAAAATATATAGGTCTATGCAGTTATTTTGGTCGATTTATTTATTTATTTTTATGAAATTCTTTTTGCTTAAGTAATATGTTGTTATCATTGACTCTTTTGATTGACTAAATCTTTTTGTGCTCCATGCATATTTAGGTAGTAACATTTTTTTTTTAGTTAGCCAGGCAATGGTATACAGAACTATTTTTTTGAACCTTGTCACTATTTTTCTTTTTTTCTTTTTTAAAAATTTGCATGCTTGCCTTGAAATACTGAATTTTTATACTACTCCTTGCAGCAACTTCAAGTTTATTTGAAAAGGGCCTTTCTCTTCAGCCTCTAGGCCACGGTAACCTGTCCAAGGAGGTATGTTGCTTATATTTTGTTATATATATGCACATGCCCTTTGTTTTTAATTCCAGATGTGACAGTGCAAATTTCTCTGTTTTATTTATTCTGATAAGGTGGTTAGCGAATTGCTGCATTTAGCTTGCACACTTACTTCATTGTAACATTTACATGAGTGCTTTTATGCAACATCAAATGGTTATCCAATGTCTTAATTGTTACAAGGCAAATCTATTTCTATCAAACAAAGACATATGCATGCTGCATGTTCCATTTCTATCATCTTTCTGATAATATTTATGATGCAAAATTTCAGGATATGGCTCAATACTTGCAGCTGTTTAGTGTTGTTATCTGTGATGCATCTGGCCATTTTAATTTGACATTCCGGATGACAAAGGCTGCTTTTTCTGCGGTATCAATTATATAAACTAGCATGTCAATTTTCCTAATTCTGATTTGTGCTTGTCACATACACACAGAGGGTGTGTGTGTGTGTGTGTTTTTTTTTGAATGATCATGTTTACTTTATATGCTCACCTGTGAATATATCTGAATGCAATTGGTTACTCAGCTTCAAGATGAGGCTTCTTGGACGCTCGATTGCATCGACAAATGCAGAGATGGTGGATTTGATGAGATTTTCATGACCAAGGTTGATTTTGCTGCAAAGTTTGATTACTGCATGAGGTACTCAGCTGAAATATGTTAAAACATTGTGTGACTTTTACAAATTAGTTTCATCCTTTTATAAGAGATACGAGTTGAACAAGCAGATTTCCTTTTGTTAAAGCAAGTACTTAATCTGAAAATGGATTATATCGATCAGTATCTCTGGAGGCTTGGCCTGAGGCATACTTAGTATTTAGCTACCTTAGCAGACTGTCCAGATTGGCATAATAATTGTGTCAATTTATACTGTTAAATCACATGTTTTTGAAGGACTATAACCAACTTTTGCTAAGGCCACGGCCGTGGCGTTGGGCAGAAAGCCGATGATTTCGACGAGGCCCTTCCCTTTAACCCGAACAGCCCCACATGTCGATCGCAGAGCCAACATTTCGCTATCCGCTCGTTCCTGCGGGAAGCTCTAAGAGCTAAGCCACTAATGTCGTGGCGAAGGTTATATCTCATTAAGTCAGCGAAGCCAAACTTGTTCCATTTGTTAAGTTCAAATTCTCTATTTCACCCTTTGTTGCTATCGAACGCTTGATCTCCAAAGAACTCCTTATGCCCCAACTCCACACACTAGAACAAGAAACTTTAAATGACATTTCTAATGAGTTATATCTTCACATTTTGTACTCGTAAATCCTGATAAGAGGGTTATAGATCTGCGGCATGTCACTTCAAGGGAAGAATAAGCAGATTGAATTGATAATGAATATGCATCATAACCATTCCTGTATACACCTGGACTGATGAAAAAAGTATTAATGCTTATCTATGATGGAACCAATATCTTGCAAGAATAAAAGAGAAAGAAATATGTTCACCTCAGGGGATAATGAGTTGAAGAAACACTATGTTTAATGCTAAGATATACTTTATGTATGTGCATATCAGCATATGTATATGTAATGCATGCATCCAAGTTGTATGCTCATGTTTCTTTACTTCATTGTAGCTTGGAAGTTGCATCTAAGGTTAAATTGCTGAAGAACTTTTTATTTGGTGTGCTTATGTGTAGTGAAGTTCAGAAGAATTATTGCTGTAGAGAACTGAGATTTGCATGTTTATCGGTGAAAAAGTTGTGCACTCTTTTTCAATAAGTAGCAGAAGAGAGAACAGAAAAGAAGGAAAATAAGAGGAGAGGTGAACTTTGGACCTGAGAGAAAGTAAAGAAGAGAAAGGGAGTTTCTCTTCTCTCTGCTTGTCCTCTCTCCTTATTTAACTATCCAAATGAGAGATTCTGACTTTGTCTTCTCTTCTAACCAAATGTGGGTTCTGATTCTCTCCTCTTCTCTCCAAATCTTTCAAATAAGAAGAATGGTGATAAAGAATTTTGGGAGATTGGCCCAGGAGCTAGAACCTTACTTATTGGTTATGTCGGGGAAGAGAATCATGTTGGCCAAATTTGTATTCATCACAACCATTGCTCAGGCAAAACTCTAACGGGGAAAGTGACCATCATTTGTTGTCAAAAAAACTACTGAACTTATGGTGAAGAAAAGAGGCGAGGAAAGTAATCTGTTGGAGTCTGTTGTATTGTACTTTTGTTTCGTTAGCTGTTGCTTTATTTTTACTACTGGGAGTTCTTTCAACATTCAGCATTCAATTCAGTCTAGCATCTTATTTCCAAACTCTAAAGTGCTAGAGTAGACTATAAAGTTCAGAGTGTGGCTTTTGATCTTGGAGTTAGCAAAGTTGGCTCTGAGGCAGTAACAGAGAAATTGTGAATACAAACTTTTCCTTTTAGTACTTTTCATTTAGAATGGTAAAGAAGATACAACTTTGCTGGGGTGATAGAATTATTAGCACTGACGCCCTAAATTTCTTTTCCCTTCCTTTGTGTGTAATTTAACATGATTCTCTCTTTGCAAATAGGGTAGTTTAGATTTGTCAATGCTCTCAGCTGTACCAGTGATATTTGTGTTCTCAACCAAAATGGCCATATGTTCATTATATGTATTTTTAGTGCCCATCCGTATGTTCATTATATGTATTTTTAGTGCCCATCTAGCCATGTGAAATCACTGGTTCCTCCTGCAGGTGCTTCTTCTTCTTCTTCTTCTTCTTTTTACTCTATTTTTCAATGCTGTAATGTCTATGAAACATATTGATACTTTCCTTTGCATTTTTCTGTTATTTATAGGGAAATTTTGGCTGTTTAGTTGGTGGATTAGTATGTATAGGCCTCAAAAACGTCCATAGTGGAGCACAATAGGGTTAGAGATAGCCCTAAATAGGATGCTTGGCAAATGAGGATCTGTAAAGCTGACTTTGAATAGCTGGCAGAATACATGATAATTATGTTTATATAATATGCATGATATTTCAACACGCATTGCCTAAGCACGAAAAAAGTGGAAACTCCCATGATTTTATATCCATGCTCAGAACTTAAAAGCGGCAAATCCAGAATATGCAAATACTAAGCCTCGATAAATAATTTCACATGAATGGCAGGCATTACATTTTTAAAATACTAAATAGATCCCAGGCCCATCAACAATTATATTTCATTTTGGTTTTTTATAATTTGTGAAACAATTCTACTGTTTTCTTTTAGATTGTATGAGAACTTTTATCACTTAAATCTCCTTTTTTTATAGCTTGTATATTGTGTTAGACTAGAGATATCAGAAATGATGGGTGAGATTAGCACAAAAAAAGAAATTATGAACAAAATATTCTGCATACGCTTTTCTAACTATTTACAGTTGCCTATAGATCGGAACTTAAGTATTATTCGTGATTTTCCAATTGAAGAGGCAATAAACTACTAATCACGGTAAATCTCCAGTCACATGTGCAATATATTCTAAAACTTAATCATTTTGTCAACTTTTTGTATTTCTATAATCAGTTTCCCAGTTTGTCTTGAGCAACTCCATGAAACTTGCAAAATTTATTATTATTGCCCAAAGTGTTAATTTATAATCAACAAGCCTTATGTTGTCTATATTTTTGAAGATGCAAATATAAAATATAAATTACTTAAGTGTTTTTCCCTTTTTTCTCATTTTCAGAATAAACTTGAAAGGAAATGCTAGAGTTTATGCGTCAGACTTCTGCTTGGATGATGAATGTTGGAGAATATGTGAGAAGGACATGAACTCTCTAATTCAACAAGCTCTAAGTGACAGAGCAAAGTTAATACGTGTGAACTGGAGAAACACACCATCTGAATGGAATATAAATGATGTACGCTATGTGATCCTTAAGAATCACTTTTTTTTCATAAAATATCTGATGGTAATAATTTAGATGATCAATATGCTTATGTAGGGTTTCTCAAAGTTCAGTAATGAACCCATGCTTGTCGGTATAATGACTAGCTCCCAAGAGAAGAGCTTTCGAGTGGTAGATGTCGGTCCAAGCCCTGAGAAAAAAGAAGAGGTATTTTCTTTTTTTGTTTTTTAAGTCACTTGAAATGAATGATGATCATATTAAACTGAAAAATCTGATACATATATCATTTTCCAGGCTGTCAAATTCAGAAAATTTTGGGGTGAAAAAGCAGAACTAAGGCGATTTAAAGATGGGACCATTGCGGAGAGCACAGGCAATTCCAATCCTTCAGTTTTTATTTTGCTTTATTGTATCATATTTCTTGCTTTATATCTTTAATGAATATGGTATGGTGTTATTTATGTCAGGAAGACTGATTAATTAGTTATTCACCATTATGCCTGTTTACAGTGTGGGAGTGTGAGCCATGGGAGAGACATCTTATTATCAAAATAATCATTGAGTTTATTCTTACTAAGCATTTTCTTCTACTGAAAGAAGACATGGTTGTCATAGTAGATCAGCTTGATTTTTGCCTACATCTTGATGGTAAAGGTGAGACTGTTGCTAGCTTTTTGTTAGAAATATTTAATATTTATCTGTTTCTCATGCTCTTATATTCTTTTAAACTCCTTCTATTCTTCTTATGCTGTCATATTTTTAATAGACAAGTTGCATTTGTTGATTGACAGATCCCACATCATTTTCTGAAGGTCTGATTAGAGCTTTTGAGCTTTTGGCGAAGCGGTTACGGCTTCTAGATGATATTCCTTTGAGAATATCTAGTGTACAGCCACTAGATCCAGGTTTTGTTTTATTTGAAATTAAAGAAAGCAACATGCATGCTGGTTTATATGCTGTATTTGTTTATATTTTTTTGCTTTGGTCCATCTATCTTTGTTCATCATAATGCCTGTTTTATATCCTAGTAGATCCACCGTATTTTCATGGTTGCACAATTATTATGCAATTCAGTTCATGAAGATTTACATGAAAAACAGTGTCTAAATCACTGTAGTGATGGAAATTCTGAGAAATTTACCAGGTTAAAAGTTTGCTTGGGAAGTTACTGCTAAAAGTCTAGTTGCTAGCTTTCAGCCTTTTTGTTAATTGGAGTACCCATCAATTTGAATTTTCTTTCATTTGGTTCCTTGTTGATTTGCAAAGGATTATTTGAAATGGATATTTGCTGATTGTGTAGCATCTGTTGCATGTGCTCTGCAGCAGAAGACTTTGATGGTGTTATGCCCACTTTAATAGTCAAAGAATGTGTCTGGAGAAAAAGTAGGCTTTTTTTTTGTTATTTGGCAGATACACATGAAATTAGGGATTCTTTTGCATAAAAATTAGGAATTCGAGCATCCCACATTTGTTGTTGTCAGTTGTATGGTTTTGTGCAACCTGTGAAATGAAAATGCTTCATGGCACCACTCTCATCCCCGCTCCAGTCCCTGCGTGCGATGATTGGTGGGATGATACATAAGGTCCACCTGTCACCCACAGGACCCGTGTACTGCACCAATACTGGACTGCCACAGGGGACTGGTTCTATGAGCAGGGAATGGAGTGGTGCTGGGAATCTGCAGTCTTGTGAAATTACTACCAGCTCTGATCCAGAAAATATGTCATCCTTCATTCTTGAATACGGGAGCAGAAGCAAGAACTTTTTCTTAGAGTTGCTGTCTGCAATGAAGCCATAGAAAGATATTCTATGACATTGCCAAAATGCAACTAGCTTAATGCGAGCAGAAGTTATAAATCCTTTGACCTATGTCTTCTTACAAATGTTTTGTGGCAAAAGCTATGCAAAATTATCTATGACAGCTCAAACAATGTCCTTTAATTTTAACTTTTTCTATTATCAACCTTTTCTTCTTATTTTATTTATGCATTTAATATGTTGGTTGTTGGTGTAGCTTTCAGGCACACATCTGTCCTTCCTCCTGAACCTCATCCACTGGCTTATGAAAAAGGTTTTGATAAGAAACCACCAAATTTCACTACAACTTGTATCCGGCCGCTAGAAGTTATGATTCAGGTACTATGCCCTGCTACTTTTTCTTTTTTTTGGGTGATTTGACTTGGTGACATTTTGCTAATAGATGGAAACATGCTACTTGTTATCCCAATTATATAATGGCAGTGTTGGAAGTTAATTTACTTTAATCTTTTTAATCATGGGAAATTTTGTAGGCTTCAATGCTAAGTATATAAGAAACATCTAGAAAATTATGGAGAAGTGGTTATCAAATATGTTGTATTTCCCGAATGATATTTCATTTATCTTAAGCTTTTCTTGTGTTCCATCAAGCCAGTCATTTCTGGACTACTTGAATTTTGCATTAGCATTTCCTCCAATCATGTTTTTCACTGATTTATTGGCCTTCTTCCACCATTTGGAAGCTATGATGCTTCATGCATTACTGCAGTTTTATAATATTTCTGAAAGTTTTTTGTATGACCATATACAGCTAGAGGGATCAGGGAACTGGCCCTTGGACCATGTAGCTATTGAGAAGACTAAATCTGCATTTCTTCTAAAAATTGGAGAAAGGTAGCAATATTAAGCTTTCTGGGAAGGTTAACTGCTCTTAGAGCATCTTTGTTTATTGACATCTCCATTCTTCTTGACTTGCTTTGATTTTATTATGGCAGCCTTCAGGATCATTGGGGTGTATTTTGTACTGCTAGCGAAGATGAGGTAGATGTGCTTATGTCTGGATATGCATTTCATCTTAGAATTCTGCATGAGAGAGGCTTGAATGTGTCAAGGATCCAAGGTTTGAAAGTTTAGTTGTATTTCCCTTTTATTGTCACCACATTATGTGTAACTAATAAATGAACCATTTCTTATAGCTGGAAACGATAAAGTAAAAAGTGCTCTATCTATAGACAAGGAGTTATTCCTCCGAAGCCAGCATTCTAGCATGATTAATGGTTTGCATGGCCGTTTCCCTACGTATGGACCTGTTGTTAGGTGAGATCTTGTTTTCTGTGGCTTGATATTTCTATCTTACCTCTAAAGTTGCATCTTTCATGTTGATATTTGTTTAACCTTACATTCATTTTCTTTTTCTTTTCCCCTGCTGTAAAGGCTTGCAAAACGTTGGGTTTCTTCACATCTATTTTCATCATTCCTGGCTGAGGAGGCAATTGAATTGGTGGTTGCATACCTCTTTTTGAAGCCATTTCCATTTCATGCTCCTTGCTCACGGATTACTGGATTTTTAAGGTATGCTTGTTCTCTACTACCTCAAATGGCTGGTCATCATAATCTCACTTATCCTGTGTCTTACTTTGTAGGTTACCATTCTGGTCTAACTTTAACTTGGTTTGTTAAATGAAAACAACTTCTGGTCATAGAATCAAATGTTTCCATATGAAATTTATTTCGAGTGATGTTTCTTCTATGTTAAGACATGTTCCTTTTTACTATGTCTTTTATTATTCATTAAATTAAGACGCCAACTTGAACTGCAGGTTCTTGCGGTTACTGTCAAATTATGATTGGATTTTCTCTCCCTTGATTGTTGACATAAATAATGATTTTACGTCGAAGGATGAGAAGGAGATAAATGTGAGTATTTTATGTTGTATTCAAATTATTGGTATTGATGCTCAAGAAATTATTTATTGTTAATATCATTTGTCAATATGTGATGTGTATAATTGTGTTTTGTTGGACAGGAAAACTTTATGTTGAGCAGAAAATCTTATGAAGAAAATGCCCAAGCTGTTGAGCCAGCTATGTTCTTGGCCACGTCATATGATAAGGCATCTGAAGCTTGGACCAAGTTCTCACCAAACAGATTGGTAATTTACCTCCTCTGTATTCATCCTCAACAGAAATAGTCAAATTTTCACCTTGAATTGTTTCCTATTTCTTCATATCAGTTAGAAACTATAATAAATATTGGTGCAAAAAACTGGTATCACAAGCTATTGTTTGCAGTGTATTGTTCTAAACTTTAATTTCAGTTTCTCAGATATTAGATTACTAGTCAATCAAACAATTATCTGCTGCTATGTATTGTTTCGCCAAAGAAAATGTCTTCTTTTGCTACTGAATAGATAGAGGTTGAAAGTGAAACAGTAACTGATATAAATTTCTTTTTTCAGGAATAGTAATATATTAACGATGCCTTTAAGCCACTAACTGGCAGATAGGAGAACTAGGCTGACTTGCATGAATCTCGAAAAGTAATATTTTTATGATCTCTTATCTGCCTTGATATTGATATGCAAACTATTTTTGGAGAAATGAACTTCAACATTATTGCTAGCAGCAAGTAATGTTATTTAGCTGATTTCCTCAGATACAATCATACAACCATTTCAAAAGCCATCTTTTCTTTCTCATGGATGCAGAAATTAGTTTCTATACTATTTCACTACTTGAGTCAATGATAGTTATGCATGTTGGTTATTCCAATAGTGATGATGGTATTGTTGGCTATACCATTAGTGATGTTAATGTTGGTGGTCAACACCGTTGGAAAGAAATTGTTCCATTTATTAAGGAAAAATGATCCCTTCTTTCAGATCTCTCTGAGTGTGTGCGTGTTTGTCTGTCTACCAGTCTGTCTGTCTAAACATGCTTTTGTGGGTTGTTTGGCCTATATATATATATATATATATCCCATTTCTCTTGGTCAAGGTTTTCAATCTCAGTGACGGTACACTACCACTATGGGTCAGGTCAGTACGGTATGCCCCTGTACTGACGCATGCTATGCTGCTGGGATTGACACCGCAGCTGAACCATGTATCAGTACAGAGGCTTACCAAGCCCTCATACCATACAGGTACCCTATTGGGTCAAAATGCTATGCCTTGTACCAGCTATAGTGCAGGTTGCTATGCCTTCTCTTAGCTGTCATGGATTGGAAACCACTATTGCGCGTGGATTCCTAGTCATCTGACTACCAGCACCTGAATCTAGGGATGCAAATGGGTCAGATTGGCTTAAACTTTGTTGGTTGGTTGAACCCTGACCCTTCGTTGATATGGTCCATTTTCACATTTTCACATCTTCTCTTATACATGTAACTTGCACAAACCATTTTTTTTTTATTTTTTGCATGTAAGAATTACAAATCTCATTTGAACTCTCTTTTTCTTCTGATGGTATGGCATCTGTATTTGGTATTATAGCCTGAATCCAACTTATTGAGTTGAGGTTGTGCGGTTATTTATAGTGTAGGATGACTCTAAACTTCCCTGCACCGTGATAAAGCTCAAAGATGTCAATTTTTTTCCTTCTTTAACATGCTAAGTTTAGTGAAATGGGCGATATAATAATTCTGTTTAAATGAACTTAAAATAACTCAAATCTTTCTTGGTGGGCAGATAATTTCTTTCCTTTTCCTAAAAATTTAATGCTTGTTGTCTTTGGATGTGCCTTTAGTTGATTCTAGATGCTAGTGATGAACCTGACCATTGTTTTTAGATGCCACTGTATTTCTAGCTAATAACTTCACTGTATCTGTGACTAATAACTTCTCCGAATGAGCAACTGTTTCAACACCCAGCTCCTTGTTCCAGAAAAGAATTCTCCTCATTTTTGGCTAGTCCAGTGATCATGAGATATAGGCTTTTAACACATCACTGTACCGCATCATTCTATGCGTAGTCCATGATCATGTCAATTAACTGAAACTCTTTCAAATTATTTCTTTTGGATTTACTTGGAGTGCACGTGATGCTAATTTAGACATTGATTATCTTGTTCATTGATCCTTGACACACCTTTTGTTTTGTGTGGAAAAGGTGCTCAAGCGGATTGCTTCTTATGCCCGAAGCAGTGCTGACCTTTTGACCAATCTGATCCTTCAGGGTCACAATGGCCCTTACACATGGGAGGTGACACCTGATTTCCATGCTTCAATTGATTTTAGTGGATTACAATAATCATTTCATCTTATTACTGCTGTATTTGGTCATAGTGTCTGTTCCGGACTCCTTTGAATAACTATGATGCCGTGGTTCTTCTCCATCGAGATAGACTTTCTGATCCTCGACGCCTTCTTTTCCCTGCTGAGATTAATAATGGTTGGTTTCTTAACTTGCTCAATCTTGAGTACGGACTTAATTGCTCTTCTTTCTAAAGCAAGGTACTTTGTGACAACCTTGCAGGAAAGCATGTAATTTGGGGAAAAGCGAGCAAGGATTTCCATCCCTACATGCCACTTGGGGGTGCACTGAAAAGCTTGGAAGATGCAAGGAATAAGCTGTTGGTCAATTTTGATCCAATTAGATATCTTTTCGAGGACCTGAAGGTAAACATATCACTGTTTAGCTACCAAAGTTCAGTCCATTTGATGGGAAAAGAAGTTTATATTGTTTAATCAAATTACAGAGGGAGTTTCCAGGCACCTTCAATGTGTGGTGTGATTCTCTTGGAGGTGATGCAATTGGTCTGACATGGGAGAAGAAGGATTCAAAGGTAACTGGATCATTTAATGGAGAATTTACATCATCATTGGTGGAACTAATCAGAAGAAAGCTGTGCTCACCTGCATGTTACTTAGAATCAGTCGAATATCTAATTCCTCTGTATTATGGTAGCAAGTGCTATTCTTAACAGGAGAGCATTTTCTTGTTCAATTATCTCATCCTCCTTGTGCAGTTATAGCACATAAGGTAGATCAAATTTTGACAGACTTTTTGCTTGCAGAAACGTGGTCGAGACGAAGCTGATGAGATTAGAAGAGACCCAACAGATATTCTAAGAGAAGTTGGAGAAGTGGGTAAGGGATTTGTGAAGAGTGTGCATCTTCTCAAGGCTCCAAGGTTCCAGAGCTAATCCTATATTCTTTCCACCATAACCCATTTATGCTTTCGTCATTTCCTGGGCATCGAGATAGCCAGCCATATGCTTCAAATCATCAGCGAGGTAATCTATTTGTTTGGCATAGAGTGCTAATATCTCGAAGCTTGAAGATGTCAAGGTTTAATCGAGCAATTATTCCCAATGATGGGATCACAATTTTGTTTGCCACGTGGCAATGAAACATTGTTGGGTATGATCATAGTGAAGTTAAAATTGCTGGTTCATGCTTTTTTGTTTGATATCGGGAGAGAGCGAGGAGAGAGTGGGTGATCAGAGAGATTGGCAATGAAATCACCAACAAAGCAGAAATGTGTATATTTTATGTATTAGTTAAATCTTAGGCTGTCATTTATAATATTTGTTGTGTAATGTGATGGTATGTATATCTCATCAAATAGAGGTAGAATTAATGGCAAAAATCCTCCCCCCCCCAAATGATGGCAAGTTATGAGATCATAGTTGTCCTTGCCTAGAGCTGCTTATCAAATAGGTTGCTGAATACTTGGCCTTTAGATGCATGTATATAAAAACCTTAAAAAACTGATTGAATGGGTGACCTTGTGATCATACTTGGAATCATAAATGGACTAGGAGATGTGAACTTGCAGTCTTGCACCAACTTCTTGCAATTGATGCATTAGTGGTGGATGGATGGCTCAAACTTGCATCCTCTGTTTCCAGTTTGCTTAATGTACTGCTCTTAAGGGTATTGTATCTGGCATATGGATGCATCGGTCATAGATCTGTGGGGACGAGGATCTTTAACTTGGAATACTAGATTTAAACTTAACAATATCAACATAGCAGATTAAGTGGTTAACACTCATACATGTATGTCACAAGATGTGGTAACAGTGGTCAAATTGTTCCTAGATTAGATGGTGGCCGATATTTTTTTCGCAGAAATGGTCGATGCAACTCTCTGATATTGTTGTTGCTGGAGAGAAGTTTTGCTACTTGCGGCCGCCGTCGGCGTATTCGGGTGCTGGAGCTGTGCGCCTGATCAATACCGCTGCCCCGATCATTGAAAAATAATTAAGATGCTATCATGTACAAGTTACTCTGAAGGCCAGTGGGCAGAGAGTATCTCACAAACTATCATTCACCGGATCTCCAATTGGGATTTTAGACTGCCCATCCTTGTCTTCAGGGGAATGCTTTCCACCGATTCTCAGATTCCCACTTCTCATGTGCAGTGAGAGGCACGCAAAATAGGCGTCCTAAATTTGAAAACAAATGATTTAGGTTATGGTGTGCTCAAGATGATGTCTGTGGGATAGTTTTTGCGAGGCTATAATTTTCGAGAGGGATGATTTATGTTTGCTCACCAAGAAAAGGTGGTCATGATTCAACAAAGATGCCAGCCACTGTACACAAATTTCTGGTATAAAGTATTCAAAGCATGAAAGAAGCAAATCACCAAGACCAAGCTGTGCTGTCAATTAAAACACACTGTTCCAATCTTATGACAAGTGTCTGGCAGCCTAAACAATTTCATTCCTTGATCACCATGAAGGTTCGCCATCGACCAAAATGAGAAACTATTCCTTCGTACCGTACTACCACAACTTGTAGCAGAAGAACTTCGAGAAACAGGAGCACTATGTAAAATGCACTTGTTGCTGGAAATTGGACCCGGGGGCCGCCGCGAAGCCGGGGAAGGAGGAGCTCCGCTGCTACAGGGGGCGGACGGCGGTGCGCCGGCCGGCTGCGTCCTCCACCGCGGGGGGCGTGGGAGCGTCCGAAGAGGGGAGTGGTGCGTCCAGTCTTGTCCTGTCCTGCAAAAAAGCCGGTGGCCGGGCTCCCCGGCGCCGGCCCTCCGATGCCTGAGTCAGAGGGGGCAAGTATGTGGAGAGAGCAGGGAGGAGAGTATGTGGAGAAGACAGAGAGAATCTTGTGTTCAATTGTGTCTGTGCTATTTTCTTCCTTTTTCCCCCGGTCTAGGAGGGTTCTCTCCAGCTCCGGGTTTTTTCTCTGGTTTTTTGGTCCTCCCTCCCTTTTCCCTCCAGGTTTCCTTTTATAGGAGGATTTTTGTTACCTGGGAGGTGACAGGAGGTTTGTCCTGTTTTGTAATAATTGGGCGCGATTTGGCCCATTAATGGCGTAATGGGGAACGGGACCGGATCAGACCGGAATCAGGGAGTTGTCACGGTCGATCGGACCTGTTGGAGTGGTTGAACCGCCGGCTGTGGTGGGCCTGGGGTCCGTGGATGGTAAGTGCATTTATTACCGAATGAACCGGCGGTCAGGGAGAGCCATACGTTCTGATGGTTCAGTGATCCGGAGA
Source organism: Phoenix dactylifera (assembly GCF_009389715.1). NCBI lineage: Eukaryota > Viridiplantae > Streptophyta > Magnoliopsida > Arecales > Arecaceae > Phoenix > Phoenix dactylifera. Next base: position 16,188,185 of record NC_052397.1, read on the forward strand.
TCGTCTTGGGCCGTGTTCATTAAATGCCTGAGTGCATCGGAGACTTGAGGGAGTCTCATGCATTAATGGCAGGTCGTGCCGAACGCCTGAGGAGATCTTATGCCTTGATGGCTTGGAGATAGTGGCAGGTCGCAAGCCGTAGGAGTTGTCAAGTCCCTTGGACTTTAGGCGGAGGTTGAACATTTGGTTAAGGCATCGGCTCGGCAAGGGTGCCGAGCCGAGCTGATCGCCCAATGGGGCGCCCTGTGGCGGGGCTGCTTTGAGTACTCCTGGTCGGCGCCCTTTAGGCGAGCACCTTCTAGCAGAGCGCCTCGGCGCTGTCTTTGGTCGGCACTTTCTAACCGAGCAGCTTATTTTGGTTGGGCACCTCTTGGCGCGCACTCTGGTCGGCGCCTTCTAGTCGAGCGCCTTCCTGGTCGGCATCCTTTGGCCGAGCAGCTTTCTGGTCGGCGATCTTTGGCCGAGCAGCTCTCCGTTCGGCACTCTTTGGCCGAGCAACTTTCCGGCTGGCGCTCTTCGGCCGAGTGCCTCCGTGAATGTATGGCTTGGGGTTCTTCCCCCAACACTACCCTCCGACTTCCGAGTCCGAGCTGCTTTTTGGCTCGGGCAAAGAAAGTAGTTCAGTCGTCGATCGTCCTGGTGCTGTGAGCGCTCTTACACCAAGGCGACTGAAGACGCTTTTTCTGCTCGGAGTCCGTTCTTTGGGGACGTCGGCAGAGAAGAGTCCAAGAATAAAATAAAGACATTAAATGAATGGGTACCTTGTACCGTGTGCGTCCTTGCGCCGAGGCGACTGAAGACGCTTCTCTGCTCGGACTCCGTTCTTTGGGGACGTCGGCAGAGAAATCCAAAAATAGACAATATGGAGACATTAACGTAGAAACATTTAAGTAAATGGGTACCTTGTACCGTGTGCGTCCTTGCGCCGAGGCGACTGAAGACGCTTCTCTGCTCGGACTCCGTTCTTTGGGGACGTCGGCAGAGAAATCCAAAAATAGACAATATGGAGACATTAACGTAGAAACATTAAAGTAAATGGGTACCTTGTACCGTGTGCGTCCTTGCGCCGAGGCGACTGAAGACGCTTTTTCTGCTCGGAGTCCGTTCTTTGGGGACGTCGGCAGAGAAGAGTCCAAGAATAAAATAATGTAAAGACATTAAATGAATAGGTACCTTGTACCGTGTGCGTCCTTGCGCCGAGGCGACTGAAGACGCTTCTCTGCTCGGACTCCGTTCTTTGGGGACGTCGGCAGAGAAATCCAAAAATAGACAATATGGAGACATTAACGTAGAAACATTTAAGTAAATGGGTACCTTGTACCGTGTGCGTCCTTGCGCCGAGGCGACTGAAGACGCTTCTCTGCTCGGACTCCGTTCTTTGGGGACGTCGGCAGAGAAATCCAAAAATAGACAATATGGAGACATTAACGTAGAAACATTAAAGTAAATGGGTACCTTGTACCGTGTGCGTCCTTGCGCCGAGGCGACTGAAGACGCTTTTTCTGCTCGGAGTCCGTTCTTTGGGGACGTCGGCAGAGAAGAGTCCAAGAATAAAATAATGTAAAGACATTAAATGAATGGGTACCTTGTACCGTGTGCGTCCTTGCGCCGAGGCGACTGAAGACGCTTCTCTGCTCGGACTCCGTTTTTGGAGGGCGTCGACAGAGAAATCCATTGATGAAGGAACGAGCCGAGCTCGTTGGTTGAAGCTGGTAAAGAATGAGCCGAGCTCGTTTGGCCAATAAGGACAACATCCCAACGTATCGGGGCATCCCGATGAACCGGGGCGTCTCGACGTCTCGAGGCATCCCGGCCGAGGTCGGGGTAGGAGCACGAGCCGAGCTCGTCCGGTCAGAGGACCGCTATTCAATAATCGATGGAGCACGAGCCGAGCTCGTCCGGTCAGAGAGGACCGCTACTCAATAATCGATGGAGCACGAGCCGAGCTCGTCCGGTCAGAGAGGACCGCTACTCAATAGTCGATGGAGCACGAGCCGAGCTCGTCCGGTCAGAGGACCGCTACTCAATAGTCGATGGAGCACGAGCCGAGCTCGTCCGGTCAGAGAGGACCGCTACTCAATAATCGATGGAGCACGAGCCGAGCTCGTCCGGTCAGAGAGGACCGCTACTCAATAATCGATGGAGCACGAGCCGAGCTCGTCCGGTCAGAGAGGACCGCTACTCAATAATCGATGGAGCACGAGCCGAGCTCGTCCGGTCAGAGAGGACCGTTACTCAATAGTCGATGGAGCACGAGCCGAGCTCGTCCGGTCAGAGGACCGCTACTCAATAATCGATGGAGCACGAGCCGAGCTCGTCCGGTCAGAGAGGACCGCTACTCAATAGTCGATGGAGCACGAGCCGAGCTCGTCCGGTCAGAGAGGACCGCTACTCAATAGTCGATGGAGCACGAGCCGAGCTCGTCCGGTCAGAGAGGACCGCTACTCAATAATCGATGGAGCACGAGCCGAGCTCGTCCGGTCAGAGAGGACCGCTACTCAATAATCGATGGAGCACGAGCCGAGCTCGTCCGGTCAGAGAGGACCGCTACTCAATAGTCGATGGAGCACGAGCCGAGCTCGTCCGGTCAGAGGACCGCTACTCAATAGTCGATGGAGCACGAGCCGAGCTCGTCTGGTCAGAGAGGACCGCTACTCAATAGTCGATGGAGCACGAGCCGAGCTCGTCCGGTCAGAGAGGACCGCTACTCATGTCTCGACGCCTCGAGCTTCCCGGTAACCGGGGCGTCCCGACGTCTCGGGGCATCCTGACCGTGGCCAGGGTAGGAGAACGAGCCGAGCTCGCTGATGGAGAGCGCACCATAAACTCATGGACATCTTCAGGGAGTCCACGCAGGTACTCCATCATCTCGAGGTATCAGGGCATCCCAACCGTGGTTAGGGAAGAAGAATAAACCTGATGCCATGGGATAATCAAGAAAATTGGTGAGCTCGGAATAAGTCCGCAAACCATCAGTTTATCGTGAAATGAAATTCATAGAGTGAAATTTATAGAATGGAATTTAATGGTTGAATAATGAGGGACCCCTTAGGGTTCTACTGGTGGTACACACGGAGATTTTCAGAGCTCCAGCTCCGCGGAATGGGAGTCCCATTTAGAGACTCCAATTGATAAGCTCCGGGTCGGCGAATGCGCGTGACTCGGTATGGTCCCTCCCAATTCGGGGCCAGCTTCCCTCGCTCAGTTGTTCGGGAGGTTTCAGCTCTTCTTAGGACAAGGTCCCCTGGTCTGAAAGATTTGACTTTGACCCTGGCGTTGTAGTACTGAGCTGTCTTTTGGCTCGGACGAAGGAAGTAGTCCAGTCGTCGATCATCCTGCAATATAGCCAAATATATATGGAGATGTGCGTGCCAAGCAGGATGTACCTTTCATGCAGTTAGAGTTATAGTGCTTTAGGTCGACTCAGTGGTAGGGGTGGCAAAATATGATCCGACCCGCCAACCCGACCCGTGTTCGACCCGCCATAAACAGGTTTGGGTTTGGCCTAAACAGGTTCGGGTCGTAAACAGGTCGACCCGTTTAACCTGTTTATTAATTGGGTCGGATACGGGTTTTAGATGTCTGACCCGTTTAAACCGTTTAACCCGTTTAACTATTGGGCAGGTTAAACAGGTCTAAACAGGTTAAATGGGTTAAACAGGTTAAACGGGTTAAACAGGTCTAAACAGGTTAAACGGGTCTAAACAGGTCTAAACAGGTCGGGTTGGGCAGGTTAAACAGGTCGGGTTGGACAGATTAAACAGGTCTAAACAGGTTAAACGGGTCAGGTTGGGCAAACAGGTTAAACAGGTCGGGTCGGGTTGGGTAAACAGGTTACCTGTTTATTAAACAGGTTAAACGGGTCGGGTCGGGTTACCTGTTTAATAAACAGGTCAGGTTCAGATTTGTAATTCCTGACCCGTTTAATAAACAGGTCGGGTTCAGATTTATAGTTTTCTGACCCGATCTGTATTTGACCCGACCTGTTTATGTCTGACCCGACCCGATTGCCACCCCTACTCAGCGGCCTTCTTTGGCTTGTGGTCAACTCAGCAGGGTGCCCCCACTCAGATCAGGGCGTGTTGTCGTAGGAGGCGTCGAATGGCGTGGAAAGGCGTCGAATGGCGTCGAATGTCGTCAAATGTCGTCGAAGTGTCGTCGAATGGCGTCGAGTGTCGTCGAGTGTCGTCGAATGTCGTCGAATGGCGTCGAGTGGCGTCGAGTGGCGTCGAGTGGCGTCGAGTGGCGTCGAATGGCGTCGAATGGCGTCGAGTGGCGTCGAGTGTCGTCGAGTGTCGTCGAATGGCGTCGAGTGGCGTCGAGTGTCGTCGAGTGTCGTCGAGTGGCGTCGAGTGTCGTTGGAAGCTCCTTTGCTTCTTAGCTTCATGGTAGCGAACTCGGGCCCTTCCTCTAGCGCCAACTGTTGCTGGAAATTGGACCCGGGGGCCGCCGCGAAGCCGGAGAAGGACGAGCTCCGCTGCTACAGGGGGCGGATGGCGGTGCGCCGGCCGGCTGCGTCCTCCACCGAGGGGGGCGTGGGAGCGTCCGAAGAGGGGAGTGGTGCGTCCAGTCTTGTCCTGTCCTGCAAAAAAGCCGGTGGCCGGGCTCCCCGGCGCCGGCCCTCCGATGCCTAAGTCAGAGGGGGCAAGTATGTGGAGAGAGCAGGGAGGAGAGTATGTGGAGAAGACAGAGAGAATCTTGTGTTCAATTGTGTCTGTGCTGTTTTCTTCCTTTTTCCCCCGGTCTAGGAGGGTTCTCTCCAGCTCCGGGTTTTTTCTCTGGTTTTTTGGTCCTCCCTCCCTTTTCCCTCCAGGTTTCCTTTTATAGGAGGATTTTTGTTACCTGGGAGGTGACAGGAGGTTTGTCCTGTTTTGTAATAATTGGGCGCGATTTGGCCCATTAATGGCGTAATGGGGAACGGGACCGGATCAGACCGGAATCAGGGAGTTGTCACGGTCGATCGGACCTGTTGGAGTGGTTGAACCGCCGGCTGTGGTGGGCCTGGGGTCCGTGGATGGTAAGTGCATTTATTACCGAATGAACCGGCGGTCAGGGAGAGCCATACGTTCTGATGGTTCAGTGATCCGGAGATCGTCTTGGGCCGTGTTCATTAAATGCCTGAGTGCATCGGAGACTTGAGGGAGTCTCATGCATTAATGGCAGGTCGTGCCGAACGCCTGAGGAGATCTTATGCCTTGATGGCTTGGAGATAGTGGCAGGTCGCAAGCCGTAGGAGTTGTCAAGTCCCTTGGACTTTAGGCGGAGGTTGAACATTTGGTTAAGGCATCGGCTCGGCAAGGGTGCCGAGCCGAGCTGATCGCCCAATGGGGCGCCCTGTGGCGGGGCTGCTTTGAGTACTCCTGGTCGGCGCCCTTTAGGCGAGCACCTTCTAGCAGAGCGCCTCGGCGCTGTCTTTGGTCGGCACTTTCTAACCGAGCAGCTTATTTTGGTTGGGCACCTCTTGGCGCGCACTCTGGTCGGCGCCTTCTAGTCGAGCGCCTTCCTGGTCGGTATCCTTTGGCCGAGCAGCTTTCTGGTCGGCGATCTTTGGCCGAGCAGCTCTCCGTTCGGCACTCTTTGGCCGAGCAACTTTCCGGCTGGCGCTCTTCGGCCGAGCGCCTCCGTGAATGTATGGCTTGGGGTTCTTCCCCCAACACTACCCTCCGACTTCCGAGTCCGAGCTGCTTTTTGGCTCGGGCAAAGGAAGTAGTTCAGTCGTCGATCGTCCTGGTGCTGTGAGCGCTCTTACACCAAGGCGACTGAAGACGCTTTTTCTGCTCGGAGTCCGTTCTTTGGGGACGTCGGCAGAGAAGAGTCCAAGAATAAAATAAAGACATTAAATGAATGGGTACCTTGTACCGTGTGCGTCCTTGCGCCGAGGCGACTGAAGACGCTTCTCTGCTTGGACTCCGTTCTTTGGGGACGTCGGCAGAGAAATCCAAAAATAGACAATATGGAGACATTAACGTAGAAACATTTAAGTAAATGGGTACCTTGTACCGTGTGCGTCCTTGCGCCGAGGCGACTGAAGACGCTTCTCTGCTCGGACTCCGTTCTTTGGGGACGTCGGCAGAGAAATCCAAAAATAGACAATATGGAGACATTAACGTAGAAACATTAAAGTAAATGGGTACCTTGTACCGTGTGCGTCCCTGCGCCGAGGCGACTGAAGACGCTTTTTCTGCTCGGAGTCCGTTCTTTGGGGACGTCGGCAGAGAAGAGTCCAAGAATAAAATAATGTAAAGACATTAAATAAATGGGTACCTTGTACCGTGTGCGTCCTTGCGCCGAGGCGACTGAAGACGCTTCTCTGCTCGGACTCCGTTCTTTGGGGACGTCGGCAGAGAAATTCAAAAATAGACAATATGGAGACATTAACGTAGAAACATTTAAGTAAATGGGTACCTTGTACCGTGTGCGTCCTTGCGCCGAGGCGACTGAAGACGCTTCTCTGCTCGGACTCCGTTCTTTGGGGACGTCGGCAGAGAAATCCAAAAATAGACAATATGGAGACATTAACGTAGAAACATTAAAGTAAATAGGTACCTTGTACCGTGTGCGTCCTTGCGCCGAGGCGACTGAAGACGCTTTTTCTGCTCGGAGTCCGTTCTTTGGGGACGTCGGCAGAGAAGAGTCCAAGAATAAAATAATGTAAAGACATTAAATGAATGGGTACCTTGTACCGTGTGCGTCCTTGCGCCGAGGCGACTGAAGACGCTTCTCTGCTCGGACTCCGTTTTTGGAGGGCGTCGACAGAGAAATCCATCGATGAAGGAACGAGCCGAGCTCGTTGGTTGAAGCTGGTAAAGAATGAGCCGAGCTCATTTGGCCAATAAGGACAACATCCCAACGTATCGGGGCATCCCGATGAACCGGGGCGTCTCGACGTCTCGAGGCATCCCGGCCGAGGTCGGGGTAGGAGCACGAGCCGAGCTCGTCCGGTCAGAGGACCGCTATTCAATAATCGATGGAGCACGAGCCGAGCTCGTCCGGTCAGAGAGGACCGCTACTCAATAATCGATGGAGCACGAGCCGAGCTCGTCCGGTCAGAGAGGACCGCTACTCAATAGTCGATGGAGCACGAGCCGAGCTCGTCCGGTCAGAGAGGACCGCTACTCAATAATCGATGGAGCACGAGCCGAGCTCGTCCGGTCAGAGAGGACCGCTACTCAATAATCGATGGAGCACGAGCCGAGCTCGTCCGGTCAGAGAGGACCGCTACTCAATAATCGATGGAGCACGAGCCGAGCTCGTCCGGTCAGAGAGGACCGCTACTCAATAGTCGATGGAGCACGAGCCGAGCTCGTCCGGTCAGAGGACCGCTACTCAATAATCGATGGAGCACGAGCCGAGCTCGTCCGGTCAGAGAGGACCGCTACTCAATAATCGATGGAGCACGAGCCGAGCTCGTCCGGTCAGAGAGGACCGCTACTCAATAATCGATGGAGCACGAGCCGAGCTCGTCCGGTCAGAGAGGACCGCTACTCAATAGTCGATGGAGCACGAGCCGAGCTCGTCCGGTCAGAGGACCGCTACTCAATAGTCGATGGAGCACGAGCCGAGCTCGTCCGGTCAGAGAGGACCGCTACTCAATAATCGATGGAGCACGAGCCGAGCTCGTCCGGTCAGAGAGGACCGCTACTCATGTCTCGACGCCTCGAGCTTCCCGGTAACCGGGGCGTCCCGACGTCTCGGGGCATCCTGACCGTGGCCAGGGTAGGAGAATGAGCCGAGCTCGCTGATGGAGAGCGCACCATAAACTCATGGACATCTTCAGGGAGTCCACGCAGGTACTCCATCATCCCGAGGTATCAGGGCATCCTAACCGTGGTTAGGGAAGAAGAATAAACCTGATGCCATGGGATAATCAAGAAAATTGGTGAGCTCGGAATAAGTCCGCAAACCATCAGTTTATCGTGAAATGAAATTCATAGAGTGAAATTCATAGAATGGAATTTAATGGTTGAATAATGAGGGACCCCTTAGGGTTCTACTGGTGGTACACGCGGAGATTTTCAGAGCTCCAGCTCCGCGGAATGGGAGTCCCATTTAGAGACTCCAATTGATAAGCTCCGGGTCGGCGAATGCGCGTGACTCGGTATGGTCCCTCCCAATTCGGGGCCAGCTTCCCTCGCTCAGTTGGTCGGGAGGTTTCAGCTCTTCTTAGGACAAGGTCCCCTAGTCTGAAAGATTTGACTTTGACCCTGGCGTTGTAGTACTGAGCTGTCTTTTGGCTCGGACGAAGGAAGTAGTCCAGTCGTCGATCATCCTGCAATATAGCCAAATATATATGGAGATGTGCGTGCCAAGCAGGATGTACCTTTCATGCAGTTAGAGTTATAGTGCTTTAGGTCGACTCAGCGGTAGGGGTGGCAAAATATGATCCGACCCGCCAACCCGACCCGTGTTCGACTCGCCATAAACAGGTTTGGGTTTGGCCTAAACAGGTTCGGGTCGTAAACAGGTCGACCCGTTTAACCTGTTTATTAATTGGGTCGGATACGGGTTTTAGATGTCTGACCCGTTTAAACCGTTTAACCCGTTTAACTGTTGGGCAGGTTAAACAGGTCTAAACAGGTTAAATGGGTTAAACAGGTTAAACGGGTTAAACAGGTCTAAACAGGTTAAACGGGTCTAAACAGGTCTAAACAGGTCGGGTTGGGCAGGTTAAACAGGTCGGGTTGGACAGATTAAACAGGTCTAAACAGGTTAAACGGGTCAGGTTGGGCAAACAGGTTAAACAGGTCGGGTCGGGTTGGGTAAACAGGTTACCTGTTTATTAAACAGGTTAAACGGGTCGGGTCGGGTTACCTGTTTAATAAACAGGTCAGGTTCAGATTTGTAATTCCTGACCCGTTTAATAAACAGGTCGGGTTCAGATTTATAGTTTTCTGACCCGATTTGTATTTGACCCGACCTGTTTATGTCTGACCCGACCCGATTGCCACCCCTACTCAGCGGCCTTCTTTGGCTTGTGGTCAACTCAGCAGGGTGCCCCCACTCAGATCAGGGCGTGTTGTCGTAGGAGGCGTCGAATGGCGTGGAAAGGCGTCGAATGGCGTTGAATGTCGTCGAATGTCGTCGAAGTGTCGTCGAAGTGTCGTCGAATGGCGTCGAGTGTCGTCGAGTGTCGTCGAATGGCGTCGAATGGCGTCGAGTGGCGTCGAGTGGCGTCGAATGGCGTCGAATGGCGTCGAGTGGCGTCGAGTGGCGTCGAATGGCGTCGAATGGCGTCGAGTGGCGTCGAGTGGCGTCGAGTGCCGTCGAGTGCCGTCGAATGGCGTCGAATGGCATCTAGTGGCGTCGAGTGTCGTCGAGTGGCGTCGAATGGCGTCGAGTGGCGTCGAGTACCGTCGAATGCCGTCGAGTGCCGTCGAGTGGCGTCGAATGGCATCGAATGGCGTCGAGTGTCGTTGGAAGCTCCTTTGCTTCTTAGCTTCATGGTAGCGAACTCGGGCCCTTCCTCTAGCGCCAACTGTTGCTGGAAATTGGACCCGGGGGCCGCCGCGAAGCCGGGGAAGGAGGAGCTCCGCTGCTACAGGGGGCGGACGGCGGTGCGCCGGCCGGCTGCGTCCTCCACCACGGGGGGCGTGGGAGCGTCCGAAGAGGGGAGTGGTGCGTCCAGTCTTGTCCTGTCCTGCAAAAAAGCCGGTGGTCGGGCTCCCCGGCGCCGGCCCTCCGATGCCTAAGTCAGAGGGGGCAAGTATGTGGAGAGAGCAGGGAGGAGAGTATGTGGAGAAGACAGAGAGAATCTTGTGTTCAATTGTGTCTGTGCTGTTTTCTTCCTTTTTCCCCCGGTCTAGGAGGGTTCTCTCCAGCTCCGGGTTTTTTCTCTGGTTTTTTGGTCCTCCCTCCCTTTTCCCTCCAGGTTTCCTTTTATAGGAGGATTTTTGTTACCTGGGAGGTGACAGGAGGTTTGTCCTGTTTTGTAATAATTGGGCGCGATTTGGCCCATTAATGGCGTAATGGGGAACGGGACCGGATCAGACCGGAATCAGGGAGTTGTCACGGTCGATCGGACCTGTTGGAGTGGTTGAACCGCCGGCTGTGGTGGGCCTGGGGTCCGTGGATGGTAAGTGCATTTATTACCGAATGAACCGGCGGTCAGGGAGAGCCATACGTTCTGATGGTTCAGTGATCCGGAGATCGTCTTGGGCCGTGTTCATTAAATGCCTGAGTGCATCGGAGACTTGAGGGAGTCTCATGCATTAATGGCAGGTCGTGCCGAACGCCTGAGGAGATCTTATGCCTTGATGGCTTGGAGATAGTGGCAGGTCGCAAGCCGTAGGAGTTGTCAAGTCCCTTGGACTTTAGGCGGAGGTTGAACATTTGGTTAAGGCATCGGCTCGGCAAGGGTGCCGAGCCGAGCTGATCGCCCAATGGGGCGCCCTGTGGCGGGGCTGCTTTGAGTACTCCTGGTCGGCGCCCTTTAGGCGAGCACCTTCTAGCAGAGCGCCTCGGCGCTGTCTTTGGTCGGCACTTTCTAACCGAGCAGCTTATTTTGGTTGGGCACCTCTTGGCGCGCACTCTGGTCGGCGCCTTCTAGTCGAGCGCCTTCCTGGTCGGCATCCTTTGGCCGAGCAGCTTTCTGGTCGGCGATCTTTGGCCGAGCAGCTCTCCGTTCGGCACTCTTTGGCCGAGCAACTTTCCGGCTGGCGCTCTTCGGCCGAGCGCCTCCGTGAATGTATGGCTTGGGGTTCTTCCCCCAACAGCACTCACAAGAACAACTACAAATTTGATATGCTAATCCATCAAAAAAGATCCCCCTGGGTGATTACTTTAGAAATCATTCAAGGATTTTAATGACAGAACAAGTAGTTCATTCGCCAACTGTCTTCCATCCTTCCCCTGCTATGGTCGAGCATGGTGGTGCTACTCAACAGTTTAAGCATAAAAGAACAAGAATTTCATCCATTCTGCTTTTACTTTGATTTTTTTCCTTGCTTCTTCTTTACTACTTCATCAATGTACATGATACCCTTGCCTTTGTAGACTTCAGGGGGCTTACAGCTACGAACTGCACCTGCAAACTGGTGTACCCTTTGTTTGTCTATCCCCGTACAACAAATAATGTTGGGTTTAAAGCAGAAAACACGAACAGCAGGAGGAACAGCAAATTCAACCTCATGACTGTAGCCCAATTTTAAGAACAGTCGGCGACCTTCTGCTTCAGTTCTTCCTCTAAACCCAACTCCCACAATCTTTAGAAACCGAAAGAATTTGGCTTCCATCTACAATTTCTGGACGCTTTGCCTGTTATAGGAATGCAAATAAATAAAATCTCCATCTGAAGTTACAGGCATGTGTAAAATAACACCAATTTGCTACATGATCTGCAGATTTTTCATTGAGGATTTTGACAATAACCTTTGACAGATAAAGAAACCAGATTTATAAGCTATTTTAATTGCTACCATGACCAAGGATTTTTCAAAATCAACTCTCCAAAAAGACAAAAAAATTTAGACAACATGAATAGCTGACTGGCTTCTTTTGCATGCCCTTGAGAGAAGAAAAGGAAGCAACTACTAACCACCATTTCTAGTTCCATATAACCGCAACATATTTGCTGATATTAAAGACAAAAGTGAACCAAGCAAATCAAATGAATTTAATAAGCATGATATGGGGACTAGTTTAAGTGAAAATTGATATCCTTTAAAAGCAATAACTAATAACTAAAATGATGGAATATAACACAAAAAATTTCATGTCATCATATCGAAAGTACCTTATTTCTGCTTGGGAGGTCAAGATCTTTGTTTGGGCACTATGCAGAAATCAAGTTGTCATCAAGGATAGCCTTGAGCAAAAAAATCTCAATTTTTGGTGCAATAGCAAACTCCGTGATATATAAGATGCGACGACAGACTATATATTTTCCTAGTGTTGCTTCACTCTTTCGTTGCGGAAAGAACTCCTGAAAGCATGGAGTTTAAACCTAAGGGGATTGAATCTACAACTACTGGTCAGATTGCAGGGAATACAATGGAAGCAGCAATGTGAGAGGAGTTGGACATGGCTGCTGCAGCTTTGCCTTGAAGTGTATGTCTTGAAAGAAATGGGTAAGAGTTCAAGGCTGTTAAGTAGAGTAGAAACAAAGTCTGGAGAGGAATGTGGACCCTTCTTTCTTCATAGATTTCAGTCCTTAACAGACAAGGAGAATTCAAAGGTTATCGAGGTGCTGGAGGTGTCCAATCCATATTGTGGCCTCCACTGAATCTGTTATCGAACACTTCTCTATCTGCTGTTGGCCCCCAATTCTATTACTCTCCCCCACTATTTTGAGCTTCTATTCCTTGCCTTTGTTTAATGTTCTTGACACCATCTTGGGGGCTGAGTAGAGCTAATATGAGGACAGCGAAACAACAACCCAAATAGGATTGGTTTTGACTGGACGGCCGGGTATTAGACACCAATAATCTAAGCCATTGGATGTGTTCCACCATCTCTAAATTACTTACTATTAAAATTTATATATTTATCTGGAGACCCCTAGTCTATGCATCCACTGGTCGAAAATGGATATGAGCCAAAATCATAACAAAGAATCATCACAGTTTCGGATGAGAAACATAACAAATGATCTTTGAAGTAACATCCTTATCATTTACACCACATCTACCCTTAGAAAATTAATTAATTGTCCTCCCTAGAGTTCTAAAAATAATATTTCAATTCTCTAGTTCGATCAGCTTATTGACATTCTAAGGACATGTGTATGTGATTCGGAGTCCTAAGAAATTTGCCAGGCAAACAATCACTACGGTATAAACTGTATCATAAACAATCTTCTTGAAATAGCTCAGACAAATTAGCATACATGCTCATATCTTATCAAAAAGAGCTGCCATTCCATGAACAAACATAATTATGTTTTTAAAAAAAAACTAGATCGAAAATTAAAAATAAAAGAAACTAAAGAAATATATATATCCGAAATCTCAGAGGGGGCAAGCTTACCTCGAGTAGAAAGGTAGAAAACAGGATAGGGCAGCCAAGTTGGCGGTGGCCGGAGGGGGGTCGTTGGGTTGGCCGCTGGTGGCGAAGGGCGGAGGAAACGAAGCGACAGGAGATGGAAGGTTAGGGTTAAAAGTACCCAGCGGAAGAACACACGTGCCGTCATCACACAATATAAAGCGGCAACCATATGCCGATTTCTTAACATGCGCACATTTTGCAAACCAATGGTTGGATCTTATCTCGTGGACGCACGTGTCTAGAAGGAGACTATAAGCTGAATAGAAGCCCGTCGGGATGCGCCGTTGGAGCCTCTCGCCGAACTCTCGGGAGCTCGTTCCCTCCCTCGCTTCTTCTCTCTTACCCCACCTTTCTCTATTCTCCACAAAAACAAGTAAATTAAAAAAAGGAGCAGAGATATGGCATCGAACCCTCCTCTTCCCTCGTTCAAGGTTTGTTTTCAAAAATTTAATTATTTTTTTATGCAAATGATCGTGATTTCTGTCCGGTCTCGTAACATCTTTTCGGCTGATTTTTCTCGTTTAAGATTTTTTTGGGGGGATGTACAGATAGAAATATCGATCAAATCGGAATCTCTTAGCTGTATCATTATTTATAAATTTTTCGTGGACTCCGCGGAGATTTTTCGTCGTTTAGTTTTGTAAAATTAACCAATTTAATGTGATTGCCGCTGCAGATAATCTTGGGTTCGTCGTCGGTGGCTCGCCGTCATATTTTAGCTGAGATGGGATATGAATTCGAAGTCATGGTTTGTTTCTCTTGAACCTTTTGAAGTTATAAGTGTGAGAGCTCTTAAAGTTACGATGGTTTGTGGTTCAGACTGCGGACATTGATGAGAAGAGTATTCGGAGGGAGAAGCCGGAAGAATTAGTGATGGTTCTTGCCGAGGCAAAGGTAGGTCATTTTTGTCACCAAGAGACTTGAATCCATGGTTCCATCAAGAAAAGAAAAGGAAACAAAGAAATAACATCATAGGTAGCCCTAAATAGGATTGCCTGGATATATTGTGCAGGTTAAACTCAATCCATTGTTGAAGTCTGAGGTGATGGATATATATCAAAGTTTTATATTCAAAGAAAGTACGACAAGCGGTTGATGCTCGTGTTTAGTTTGATGCTCGTACATAACATATTAACTACTAGCCTTTGATGTGTAGACGAATTATTAAATATTATTTTACCATAGATTAGGTTGTGATGATTCATGTAGTTTAATTTTTTTTGGTTCATATGTTAGCATGTGTAAGAATTTCATAGATGTAAGAACTAAGAAGGTCCACAAAATTGAAAATAAATGCATCCTCTCATTGGTCTTAATACAATGCTGATGAAAAAAGAGAAGAAACTCCATCCATATCATGTCTGAATAAAAAATGTATCCGGTGATATAATCATGAGCATTTTTTTTCAATAACTGTTGGAAAATTATGCTTCCATATTATGCTGCTTTGAACTGTGTTTGCAACATCCACTGCAGCTGATCTGGAAAAAAACGTGTGGCGGTAGTCTCTTGGCATTTTAATGAGAGATTTGAGAGGAGCAGGACAAAAAAAAAAAAAAAAAAAATCGAAACAAAGGAAAGGCAAAAACAAGATATATTAAATTTAGATGGACATAAATTAAGGGCAAAGTTATTTATGTTAACAGTTCAGAAATTTTTTCATGTTCGCCTTATTGTTTCAATATAGAATTTCTTCATATGTGGGCCCTTTTTTTAGGAGAAGGACATCCGTCAATTATGAAGTATTAAAGTTTTTGGTTCATGGTCAAGGGTCATTAAATGACCATGAATTATATGCTTGACTTTAGGGTTCTAAGCATAAGGCCGTAATCACAGGTGCCTGTCAAATTATGATTTATAAAGTCCTGTAATCTCTAAAGCCCCTTGTTCATTTTCAATTCTTATCCATTTGAATGAAGCAGAAGATATCTGATGATATTTGCTCTAAGACAGGTCTCACAAAATCCTTCTATTTTCTTAATATTCAGTTACTAGAATGTGGATAGACTGTTTTCACTAGTCTCATTTTTGAACCAAAAAAAAAGACTTGGTTGATGAAAGCTGGCAGACAATACTTCTATATTTGCTGCAATTTTCCAACACAATTATTGCAAATGGATCCCATTGGTTTTAGCATGGCACTCACCTTGACTTTACAACTTGCTTGTGCTGATGTGAAATTTCTTTTCAGGCTGATGCTATCATTTCCAGGATTAAAATTACAGATTACAGTGAAAAGGATGCTGTACCGACACTCTTACTAACTTCTGATATAGTATGTCTCAATTCCTTCAATGTGCCTACTTTTTTGAGGCAATAACATGAATCTTTAGTTTCTCACTCTTTGTTGTGTCATTTGCTTTGTATCCTCTGCATACTAATGAATTTATTTGTCGACCTACGACTCAATTGATGTATCGCCATAACTCTATTCATATTTCAACTGTAAATTGTGATTTAATAAAAGCTTTTTTTTTTCTCTATGTTTTCATAAAAATATAAGAGCATGCTTACAAGGAGCAACACATATTTCTGTGGAGATTGTTTAGATACTAATGATGGAATGGTGTATTTCCTACTAAAAAAATTGCTGGACGTTTTAGGAAACACTCTCAACTTCAAACTATAAAAGTTAAGAGATACTTAATTACTCGGGTTACTATTTGACTTTAGTTATATATTTTGTCTTCTTGGAAAGCATGCCAAGATCTGAACCTGCCAGATGAATTTCATTTTAGAAGAAGGAAACTATCGCAAAATTTTAGTATAATAAGGGCCCATTGCTTTTATATTTTGTGCTGCAAATTCTTCTATTCTTAAGTTTCAAATGCTTAACAAGTTTATTACACTTCTATATCTTTCATTTTTTATAAGCTAATATTAGAGTACTCATTCTATTTTGCATGATAACTTTTTTTTTCAAATCTATAATGAATGTTGGCTTTATTTATCATTATTTGTCGCTGTTTGAGGATTTATTGTTAAGCACATGAAGTCCACATCTATGATAATGGCATTCAAAATCTAGTGTAAAACCTAACTAGAGTAAGAAATTTCTAGAACACTTACACCAGGTTAAGCTCAGTGCTCTGTTATCAAAAGTATCATCGAAGCCTTGGCTCCTAAATCATGAAGGCTAGTTTCTTCTTCTAGTAACCATCAAACTTGCTGTTAGCAGGTTATGAGTTATTGCAATGGTTTGGTCTGGTAGGTCCTCTATAAAGTGTAGTCTGTAACAGGCTTTTGTATATCTTTATTATCTGTAGGCAGTAATTCATGGTTCCCCAATGCTTTCAGCTTGAAGAGTTTAGAAGCATAGTTTGAAGAGGGACAAAGGTTTATATACATCTGCATTTTGGTTTATGCACAGAGATTTACAAGGCTAATCCTTGCATCATGTAGTTTTGTGTATCTACTATTGTTGTTGTTCATTAACAAGTTATGTCATTTGAAGCGTATCAGTAACCCTCTTTAGGTATTTATTTCTAAATTGAATTTATTTTGATCATAACCAATTACTAAGTTATAATTAATTTGGAGGTTGTGGTCCATGAAGGGATCATCAGAGAAAAGCCAACCAGCAAGGAAGAAGCTCGTCAGTTCCTGAAAGGTTCGCCAAAGGATTTATGCTTTTTCATTTGATGGTTCAGTTAATTATGCTTGTGGATTTAGTTTCGTATGTCGTATTTATGTCCTAACTGTTTTCAGGCTATTCTGGGGATCATGTATCAACTGTAGGATCAGTAGTTATTACCAATCTTAAGACCGGGAGGAGATATGAAGGCTTGGATAAAGCTGAGGTAATTTTGATGCATAATCATTTAACTGGAAGTTATCTTCCACCTCGGTGTGAAACAAATCTTCACTGCATCATTTTTCTTAGACTTTTAGCTCAAATATATGAAGCCTTGTGCATAACTGTAAATTTTTTATGTTCTGGTGAGAACATAAGCACTTACCACAACGAATCCTATCAAGGGAAAAGAAATACTGATATATGATTCAAAATTTTAATTCCTGGATTTCCATGCATTCATATGGTAGCATATATATTTGCACTTCTATTGGTACTTTCTTTCCTAACAGTGGTAAAAAGTTTGCTGCATTTAAGAATGACTGAGCTGATACCTCTCTGGCATCTTCTTGCAGGTATATTTCCACGATATTCCAGATGAGATCATTGAGGGCCTGGTATTTTCTTCTTCTCTTGGTTATTTGAGTCATTTGTTCAGAATCTACTTTTCCTTTTGAAAGCTGTAAGTAGTCCTGCTGAAAGTCCATGTCCGATGCCGGCATTATGTTATATAGAACAGCAGTAGCATGAATCTAGGTCACACATAGATGTGACTATCTGATGTGCTGCCATTTTAATGTACAATCTTAGACTGATAAGTTCCCTCATGTTGGGGAGATTTATTTTTCAAGGAAATTTGGGGGGAAGTACATAAAAAGGACAAATCAGAAAAAAAATTACGCATTGGATTTCGCTTTGAGTCATTAATCCTTGTTTTTTCTTTAGTTAACTCTTGCTGCATCAGCTGTAACTTGAGCTTTATTGGTGCATAAACCAGGTTTTTTGGTTAAATTTTCTCAGATTGATGAGGGGGTTGTATTCAGAGTTGCGGGTGGCTTACTGCTAGAACATCCATTGACTCTGCCATTTGTTGAAGCAGTGGTTAGTAGTACTATGACTCTGATTATTTCTTTTGTTTGACAATTTCTCATTGATATATGAAGAAAATATTCTAAATCATGAAAGAATGTGCTCGTTTGCTTGTGCAGGTAGGGGCCACCGATAGTGTGATGGGACTCCCCAAGGCTCTTACAGAAAAGCTCATTCGGGAGGCTCTTTTGGCTGAGTCATAGTCTATTGCTAAGTCTTTTATATGGTACAATGTATTTGCATGACAGCAGCCCCTGTGACCCTATTCTTCTCATTGTCTAAACTTCTTCATGTTCACAGTAATTCTTTCACTTTTTTAGCATATTGATGGTGTAAGTACCATATTACCTCATCATTTATAAATACTCTTCCCACTATTTTAAGCTTATATATACTTCGGTTCAGCAATGCAATTAGAAGAGACATAGGCTATTGAAAAACATATGGTTTTTTCTACCAAAGAAGAATGTTTGGTTTTATCTTCATTTCATTTATGTGGAACTGCTAAATGTACATGGTATAAATTGTGAAAAAGGTTCCTGATTAATATCCACATGTTCTCTCTCTTTCTCTCTCTCTTTGTGTGTGTTTCTGTCTGTGAAATATATTCCCCTTTCTCATTGTTACTCAGGATGCCTTTCTGTGCAGTAAGCATCATCCTCCTGAGACAAGGCAGCTTGAGAATGGCAGAACTTGTGCAATAACATCATGCATCATTTGTGATCTAAAGCATAGGATAGAATCATGTGTCAAAAGAAGGGGTTTCTAAGCAAGTGCATGAGAGAGATTATTCTTCATGAATTCCTTTGCTAGAGTCCTTTATGTCGCAACCCTATCAAAATGATGCTTGCATAGCAGATTTTACCAGCACTGATCCTTGCAAGCAGTAGCAACATTCACTAAACAATGGGAACATTCACAATTCTGGCTTTCCAGGTGGGCAGTTGACAGTGAGCCGCCCCTGTTTTTGTTCAGTATATCAAGCAAGTGGCATGATGCCATAAAGTTTAGGACAAATTCATGTGTCAAAATAAGTTTCTTTGTTAAAAAAAATATGAATGTTGTAATTCCATTCCTAATTTTTTTCTGGTGGCAAATCTCATCAAAAAAAATATTTTACCAGGAATACTTGGAAATTATGGCAATATTCGTGACCCAGGCTCACCAAGCTGGTGAATCATGAAAGAGGGCCCCCTTGTTTCTTTATTTTTTTTTACTTTTTTTTTCGGCGCTGTATATCAAGCAAATGCTATGTTGCTGATGATTGTTCTCTCGGGGAACCATATGCATCAAACAAATTGTATCTAGAGGGACTGAGCACTGGGCACTACTAGCAACAAACAATCATTCCTTTATAATAATATCAGGCATGGATGATGGGGACATCACAGTCCTTCATCCAGATGATCCTGAGCCCCCGGATTGAGTCAGACCAGTTTATTTGCATATTTATTTTATTATTTTATTTCTGGGCTTATTTGCATTCTAGGGTTTATTTGTGGTTTATTTTATTTCTGGGCTTATTTGCATTTTAGGGCTTATTTGTGGTTTATTTGTGTTATTTGTGGGTTTATTACGATTTATTTCTGTGTAAGGGGGTTTATGCAAATTGTGTATTTAGGCCCTATATATAGGGAACTATTTTCATGATTAGGGTTTAATGAAGTGATTTGGAATTTCTTTCCCCCTACGTTCTTTCTTTTCTTTTTCTCCTCTCCTCCTCTATTCTTCCTGCGTCTCTACAACCTCTTCTTCCTTCTTTTTCTCTTGTTCTTCCTTCTTCTCCTCTTTTCCCGTACTGGTGCTGCATCAACTTGGTACCAGAGCCTCGGCTTTGCCCCTGTGCTAAAGCCTCGGATCCCTATACAGCATCTTTCTCCGTTGCTGCCACTTGAATCGTCACCCACGCCCGCTGCACAACCTCACCCCACCACCTCCACCTCCGTCTTTATCCTTTTGATTTCCCACTGCCCGCTACCACACGCCTCCTTCATCAGGCCTTCCCCCCCCCCCCCCCCCCCAAAAAAAAAAAAAAAAAAAATCCTTTCTTCCCTCTCTCGGTTCTCACACAAGGAACAGGGGAAAAATCCCTTCGCCAGGTCCACCCCACCCGTCGTCACACCCGTGCCCACCGCCGCCGCCAGTCGCCGCCAGCAGCGCCGAGCCACCGTCGGACATTCTCGCCATCGCCGCTGCCCAGTGAAGGCCCGAGCCTGTCGTCGGAGGAGCCATATCCCACCACCCGTCGCTCCCACGGCCGCCTTCACCCCGCGCATAACGCTAGCAGCGCCACCAGCTCGCCCGCGCCGCCCACAGCGGACCCGTGGCAAACCCGGGAACGCCAGCCATCCCCCGCTGCAGGTCACGGAGCCGCAGCCGTGACTGCCGACGCGTCACCGGAAGCGCCGCCGGCCGGAGCCCGTGACCGGCCCCGCCCGCCGCCATAGGTCCCAGAGCCCCGGCCACCGCCATCGCCGTGAAGATCGGAGCCTTCTCCCGAAACCATCGGGAGGTTGAAGAAAACGAACCTAACGGGTAAGATCCAAACCCGTTACCCGTTTCTCTGCTAGCCCGGATCCATTCCAAAAAAAAAAAATACACGTGCCTTGCACGTGAGGAACTAACGGGTTATCGGAGCGGTTCACGCCCGACAACCTGAATCCGACCAGATCCAAGGTTTTAACAACACACGTGATCTCACGTGTCTTAAAAAAAAAGAAAAAAAGGAAAAAAAAATTACCTCTGTAACTGTTCATCTTCAACCTCCGCCCACGCTGTGAACCGCGCCGCCGTCGTTGCCGAGTCGCATCATCACCAAGCCGCAGCTGCCCAATCGCCGCCCACCCGACGAGCAGCGCCGCCGCACCGGCCAGTCGTCCCCGCTGCCCCTCCGTCGCCGCAGCGCCGCCAAGCCGTGCGCCTCCTTGTAATAACCCCAAAATTTTTTTTTTATATAAAAAGGGATAGAATAGTCCTTTAAAATTGATATAAGGGGTAAAATTGGAAGGAATCAAAAGTTAATGGCATAACTGTAGATCCGTTGAAGTGGTAAGGGCAAAATGGGAATTTTTAAAGTTTGATTTGACTTAAATGGGGGTTTGTCTGGCGGTGGGTTGGCTGAGAAGAGGGAATTGAGACAGAGAGGGAGAGGAGTTCTCAGGCGACAGAGAGGAAAAAAAAAAAAAAAAAAAAAAGAGGGAAGGAAAGGAAGAAAGAAGAAGAGGAAGGGGATTCGAGGAGGAGGGGGATCCCGGTTGCACTTCCAGCTGAAGGGAAAAACGTAGATCTCCTTCCCCTCTACGCAAAGACCTCGATTTCCAAAAAGAAAAAGGTAAATATCCATCCCTATCTAGTCTTTTGATGACATTAGGCTATACAAAGGGTGGATATAGTCTAGAGGGGTCGGATAAGGGTTGTAGAGGTGGTTAAAAGAGGAAGAATCGGATTTTGACAAATTTTTCCGACACTACGGAAAAACTGTGTCGAAGTCTCAACTTCGGCGAATTATTTAAGGGGTCAAACGACCTCCGATAGTAATGCATGTTACCTCTTTGGAATTCTCTATGAGCGTAGAATGTTAGGTAAAAATTTCATCAAATTTGGAGTCCTGAAAGTGGATCAAAACCGGGATGAAGTAACCCACTGTCAGTTCGGGTTACTGTTCATCCGGGTGGAAAATAAGGGATTTCATGCTATAATAGGGTATTAAGCCTAGATCAAGCTAAAAGGGACCTTGTACTCATGCAAGGGAGTCCCTAATACATATAAATGGTAAGTTAATTAATTAAAAAGAAAAAGAAGAAAGAAAAGAAAAGATTTAGGGAATGGGGGAGTTGAATCAATTAAAGTTCCCTATATTATAATTGGCACGTAGATTATAGCCCTTGATACAAAACTAAATGTATTGTAAATGCATGTCACAGTTAGGCAAGAAGCTAGGGAACAAGAGGAAGAAGTTCCCCACTGCCAGCTGTAGATTTTTGGAGGCGTATCAGGGCTGTGCCAGATTGACAGGTGAGTGGGAGTCATGTACTTTGCACTATGAGCATCCTTAATTCATTTTCATGAATGTCGCCAAGTGTGAATTGATTCCACTTGAGCATATTGATTGATATTGTAGTAGATTCCTCTATAATCTTGATTCTCCATGCTTGATTATTCTGTACATGCATTTGAGGGAACATTGAGAGGAATTACGAGGGGTTGATGAGTAATCAAATTGATTCTGAATTGTGAAATGATTTCTTTTGTAAATTGATTTCATTTCCTCTATTTTAAAGACTTGTGAGTCATAGCTTGATTATACTCTTTTATGAGTAATTAAATTGGTTCCAAATTGTGAAATAACTTCTTTTGTAAATTGATTTCATTTCCTCCATTTCAAAGATTTGTAGAGCCTTCTTAGTGATATATTGAGTTGTATTGCACTTCCTTGACCCTCACTCCTAACCCTGATGTTAGTTTATGATTGGGTCATGATCGAGTGAGTGGTAGTCTTGATCATACTCCTTTTTAGTAGAGTATTGGGAGGGTGCATTATGGCATTCATGCATGGCTTGGCAGTATCTGCAGGACACCTATAGTCGATGGGGTTGAACATCGGCCTTTGTGCACATAGTAGCCTTCTGGGTGGGCGGAACCCAGTCCCTTCCTAGGGGGGACACGGCCCTAGGCGTAGGATCGGCCGGTCCTACGACTTATATTCTGCTTGCCGCCGGGCATAGTAAGACCCCGCGAGGTGCAGTATGGCTTTCCGCGGATGTAGAATTCCCGCGAGGTGCCGTTTAGTATATAGATGTGAGAGGGATTTCTGTCCTGGATACTGGCCAGCATTTACATTATCAGTATGGTGTCTTATTCTGCATATGTATGTGACAGTGGGGAGTTGTTGCTGGTTCGCCTGGGGCGTAAAACCCACCTTCCGACAGCTGTCTAGCATTTACATTATCGATATGGTGTCTTATCCTGCATATGCATGTGACAGTAGGGAGTTGTTGCTGGTTCGCCTGGGGCGTAAAACCCACCTCCCAACAGCTGTCTAGTGATGATTTACATATTGGTGTGGTGTCATATTCGATGTATTTATATGGCAGTAGGGAGTTGTTGCTGGTTCGCCTGGGGCGTAAAATCCACCTCCCGATAGCTGTCTTGTTGATGATTCAGCCTATTGACACCTGATTTATATGATTCAGTACTATGACCTATTGAGCATATTCATGGGTAGCATATATGATTACTTGATTATTCCATATGTGCTCCAGATGTGTTGATTGGGATTGTGATGATTCACTCCATATTCTCTATATTGAATTCATGTTCATCTTGTTATTGATCTTGAGATTTCATCTCGAGCCATGATTATATTCTGTCTCATGTGCATAGTACTCTCTACTCCACTCACTGAGTATTTATATACTCACTCCCCAGTTTGGTGTTTTTGATTGCAGGGCAGGTATTGTATAGAGAAGAGCAGGATTAATGGTTGCCTGCTAGCTGTGCCGCTCCATAGTATAGTATAGTATAATGTAAATAGAGGTTTATACCTTTTGGTGTATTATAAACCTTCTATTGTATATAGTGCATAGTTACAGTCATAGATCCTGTTGTGGATATGGGTTTGACCATGGATGGATTGGGAAGCAGGTATATATATATGTGTGCAGATCAGTTGTGTGCCTGTGATAATGTATTGCTATATATTGTCCAGGTTTATTATGTGACAGATTATGTGATTGCTGCTCTGACAGGTAGCGTTGTTGTATGTAATGAGATAATCCTGACAGGTCACCATAGGAAAGGTGATCATTTTGTGCATGCATCATGCCAAAATTTTCAGAATTTATTGATGATTGATAGGTAGTAGGGTTCTACGTGGTGGCTGGTGGCCTTCTGCCTACCCGCACCCTAGGACCGTCGCGGCGGCCCGCCGGGAATGGGGCGGGGGTCGTGACACTCCTTCTCCGTGGCCGACCGCAGTGTCGCTCCACTGCTTTAACGCCGCCTCCGTCGGGCCCTCCGCCGAGCTTTCCCTCCGAACGCCGCCTTCCCCAAGCAGACCACCCGCAGCGCTTCTTCGTGCCCTCCGAGCACGCCGCCATCGAACCACCGAGCCGCCCCACCTCTGTGCTTCTTTCTCGGCGCCGAGATCCATCCCCCTGCCTCTGCTCCGCTGCCTCGCCGCTTCTCGCCGCTTCCGCTCTCGCCCCAACCCGCGTCCGGTTCCCTTTGTCCCTCTCCTCCCCCACTTCCGGCGCCCCCGCCCCGTTCCCCTTTCCCCTCCCTTCTTCTCCGATCAAAACCCCTCTTCCCTTCAAACTCCCACGGGCCGACTCCACGGGGGTTTCATCAGGCCCCACACCCACACACTCGCCTGCCCCTTCCTCAACCTTCGGGCCAACAAGTGTCAGGTCCGTGCCACCACCGTAAGCATAATCCACCCCACCCCCCCTTCATCAGGCCATCACAAAAAAGTATTTGGCCCATTCCTTCCCATCAGACCCAGCCTGAAAACCACCCTTTTCTTCGCAATCGGGCCACTGTCGCCAGGCACGCCACTCCTTTTCAGAACCGCTGAGTATAGGCCTACTAGTTAGAATTATTCAAGTTTGCAAATTGCTTAAGTCAAATTTGGTCCGCCAATTGAAGAGCCTACCAGCTGCATTCGTGCCCCTGATCGTCGCCCCAGTCCACAAGCACACGATTTTGGTCGACTACTTCACGACAGGTGATAGGTTTCTACTTTTTCTGGCTTGATCATTTAATTATGTTCTAGTTCTCTTGCATGATAGCTATATTCTTGAAAATTTATATTGTTGTCAAAATTCAGAACATTAAACGTTTCACTTCCGAACCCGTCCTATTACCCTTTAAATCTTAACATTAAATTAGCACACCCTAGTAACAGGACGTTTCTCAACATTATTCGATCAGATTACTTTAGGAGAAGAACAACTGTACTACTTGATTGCAATCTAATTTCTTAAATTGAATAATCTTAATCCTTAATTCTGAATAATCGAAGTAAAAAATCAGCAACATTTAAACTTTAAGTTATTCTTGTGAAAACTTGCTGATCTCTGCAATCATAATAGATTGCATTAGTAGGTTGTCCTGCATCAAATTTGATCTTGCATCATATTTATTAGGGTTTCATTAGTGACATTGCATTTCACATCATCACCCAGTGTCATCATTGCATGCTAACCTGTAGTGATATGGAGTACTATCTCAATCAACCTAAAACCCCTGTAGCTACCATGAATTCCGACATTTTGAGGTCTCTCTTAGAACAGATCGTTGTCATGCGGGCTGGATACAAGGAATTCAAACAAGAGATCCATGAGCTCGTGCAAAATTCTAGAACCCCTAAATCGCCAACCCCTGTTACAGCCCAACCTAAAATCGGTTTGGTCGCACCACCTGTATCCTTCCCCACTCTCCTAGGCACCAAACCCAATACTCTAGGTGTCAACAATTCGGCCATATAGCGCCCCAATGTTCCACTAAGACCTACCCGATTACTGAACCAGAAGTTAGGAACCAAGAGGCCGAATATGTCGAAGAAGTCTATGAACCAAATATAGAAGACTATGAAGAAGACTTTGAAGGTGAACCTACAGAATTAGACCTTGTCCAAAATGATTTCCAAAGGGAGACTATTGATCTAAGTACAACCAAGCCACTTCACATCACTACTGTGGAAGAGGTAGTGACAGATATTGAGAGCAAGTCACCTGAATTGGCACTTGTAGCTAAAGATACCCATGCGGAGTCCAACCTTGAACATTCCCCAGTAGTAGTTTCTCTTCTAGAGGAGTTTCATGATGCACTCCCTGATGATCTTCCGGATGCACTTTCTCCAATGCGTGATATCCAACGCGCAATCGATCTAGTTTCCGGAGCATCTCTGTCCAACCTTCCACATCATAGGCTCAGACCGAATGCATATACTAGGACCTGGAATTTAATGTTACCGACAGTTGAGTTTGTATGTAATAGTTCGGTTAACAAGTCCATAGGTATGAGTCCATTCGAATTGGTGCATGATTACAAACCTAGGCAACCCATAGACCTGTTTTTCATATCTCATCAGTATAGAGTCTTTGAGTCTGCACAATCAATTGCATCACATCCACATTCATTGCATCAAGAAATCAGCAATTGTAGTCACTTTAATAACTTAAAATATAAATTCCTTGCTAATTTACATAGACGTTATAAAGAGTTAAGTAAAAAAGATTACATCATGATAAGAATTAGGCTTGAACGATTTTCTTCAGATATGTTTAAGAAATTGCAAACTTGTAGTGCAGAACCGTTCAAAATCTTAAAGAAAATCAGTTCGAATGCATATGTTGTGGATCTTCCTGATGACAATGGGATTAGTGCTTCATTTAATATTGAAGATTTGGTCCCATACAAAAAGATAATATTCATGCCTTCTGATCCCTTTATTGATGTACCTGCCCATGTTGGACACCCTGACCTATTACCTGCTGTTGAGCCACCACTTCCCAAAGTTCATGCACGCAGAGAACAAATAGAACATATATTGGATGAGCAGGTTATTTCAACCAGGAACGGTGATTACCAACGTTACCTTGTTCGGTGGAAAGGTCGACCAAAGTCTGATGTGACGTGGATTTCCAGAGCACAGTTGCAGCGCCTTGACCCCGATCTTCTGGAGCAATACGACAGCCGGCCAGACCTGTACTCGACGGGGTCGAGTTTTTCTCACCCGGGAGGAGTTGATGGGGATATCAGAGCCCTTCATCCAGATGATCCTGAGCCCCCGGATTGAGTCAGACCCGTTTATTTGCATATTTATTTTATTATTTTATTTCTGGGCTTATTTGCATTCTAGGGTTTATTTGTGATTTATTTTATTTCTGGGCTTATTTGCATTTTAGGGCTTATTTGTGGTTTATTTGTGTTATTTGTGGGTTTATTAGGATTTATTTCTGTGTAAGGGGGTTTATGCAAATTGTGTATTTGGGCCCTATATATAGGGAACTATTTTCATGATTAGGGTTTAATTAAATGATTTGGAATTTTTTTTCCCCCTTCGTTCTTTCTTCTCTTTTTCTCCTCTCCTCCTCTATTCTTCCTGCGTCTCTACAACCTCTTCTTCCTTCTCTTTCTCTTGTTCTTCCTTCTTCTCCTCTTTCCCCGCACTGGTGCTGCATCAATGGATAGATTGGACAATCGTTTTGCTATTGAAAGCTTATGTCATTTCATTCCACCCAGCATCAAACCCCTTGTACGGACAAATACATGGCAGAAATTAATATCAAAAACCAACAGGCGCTGGAAGGCAGCATTTTCTTATTTATCCACACTAAGCTTACAGAGAACAAGCTATGAACAGCTTTCTACTAGAAGTACTAGAACGAGAGGAACTCCAAACAACTGCAAGTATAATCTTCTTTAAAATGCTTGTCGAACATTATTGGAAATATTAGGATCTGTTACCTCAGATTTGCTTCAACAGCATCCCAATTATAGGGTTCAGCCTAACAATTTATAAAGTATTGCTGCCATCACATTGCCATGTCAGTGCTGAGATCAAATAAGAACAGTGGACTGATCTTAGAATGAAGCAAAATCCTGTTTCGATATAGCATGATCTTGATGCCTCCAAAGCTTATGATGGCTGCAAGTGTCTTGAATTTTTTTTGCAAAAAAAACATTGAGCATAATTAATGGCGGTATTGTTTTGCCAATACTATGAAAATCTTCAGCATCGATTAAGGGGTTGCAACATAGACCAATATAAAATGATGAGTGTTCCATTGCTGGTGACAATAAAAATCTTAACAATCAATTTTCTGCAAGTTTCTCAGTGCCTGTCTACCTGAACTAACATTGCATATTGAGTGACATAAGGCCACCAAAAACTGAAGTCATTAGCTGGAAGATTTTTTAGATAACTTTGCCTACTCAAGGGCCTCCTGAATAAGCTTTTCTGTTAGAGCCTTTGGAAGTCCCATTATGCTGTCAATTGTTCCTACCTACAACATAAATCAATCAATCCATTACGCACAAGATGCAAACTTGGTGCAATATAGGCGTTTTCTTTAACACAATATTATTTAAAAAAGATGTGAAAAGCTCACTATTGCCTCCACAAAAGGCGAAGTTAGTGGATTTTCCACCATCAGGCCACCAGCAACATAGAGCACATCCCCCTCCTTGATCTGAAATGGACACCAACAGGCTCATTAAATTATATCGATACAAAAATAGCTAAAGATCAACCTTATCCCTATCCAAAAAATATTGAGACCATCAATTTATACCATAAAACCAATATATATTGAGAATCATATGGCATAAAAGACGCAATTACCAGACTCTCTATGACCTCTTCTGGTATTTTGTGAAAATAAACCTGCAAATCAGCCACACATAAAAATTCATGTACTGCTGTAAATTCATCAGAAAAAATGTACACTGCATGAAACAAATCTGCAATGCTGACACCACTATAGATTCCTATTACATTGCATAAGACTGCTAATTTTTTTTCTTACAATACAATCAGGTCCTCTAAATGGATGCATTAAGAAAGACGAAAAAGTTACAATTCATCGTGATAACATTCTGAGAAACATGCCGTGTATTTTTTTTAAAAAAGAGCTAAGTTAAGTTTTTTTTAACACTCAAATCCACCAAACTATCTATTCTTGCTGAATGCGAATATTAAAGTTGAGATGCTACAAGTGAAACAAAAACAGTACTTCAGCTTTATCCCATCCTCCTTTTCTTGCTCCTGTCTTGAGGTTTGTGACAAGTACAGATCCCACCGTCGATGCATGACCCCCAGAATACCCTGAAAATTGCATCCCATACAACAGTGCGAATGAAGGCTGCATCAGAATAAGCTTCTTAGTGAAAAAGAAAAAAAAAACCCTCTCAAAGAGACCTTTAATAAATTCACGTGCTTCTTCTGCACCAGATGGCTTCTCTCTAATCATCCCTCCATGGACGACAACCTTCAAGGTATAAAAAAAAAAATCAGCACCGAGATAGAATGTGCTTTATATAAAACATAATATTCCATTAGAAAAGAAAACGTAAGTCTGGTGGATGCAGTTTGAGGTGTATAAACAGTTCCATGAAATGTAAAACAAAGCTGAAAATACTAATCATTTTTTCTATCCATTAGACTAAATATATAGTTTTACACCTCCTATTGATGCAAACATGAGATTTTCAAAATTGTGAAATCAAAAAGAATTAAAGGCACTACAACAAGCAGCTGCCACCCTTCAGAGGATTATGATCACATAATGGTATAATGGCAGAGGATAGGGATGTAGCAGAGCAAGAGAAGAGGTAAGGAGTTGACGATGGGAGATAAAATGAGAAAAGTTAAATTGACACCTTAAGATCTCCCAATCATTGTTAAGTGAGAAAACTTTGACATCGAGATACCTCCACTAGTTTATGGTAAAACAGTAACACTGCAAAAATGATGAATAGCATAATTCACATTGATATTTTAAACATAGGATTGCACTGCCTTCGTTATGCTAAGATCCTTTTAACAGATACAATTGCCATCCATCGGTAAGAATTTACTAACGATATTATGTGAATTTCCTGAACTTACCACATTTAATAGTATTGTTGAATGGCAATCTGTTCTGCACAAAGCGACAGTTCTTAATCAGGAGGTGTTAGGAACTAAAAGGAGTACTCTGTTTTAAGTCTTTCATTAGATATGATTTTATTCAGAGTAAGGGACTCATAGAAGAAATCCCCTTAAAATCAACTGGCAGCCTTGTAAAAAAACCTGCTTTCATGGGTCTGTCAAGTCCAATCTATTCCACTGTCTTCTTGCTCTCATTCAGGAGTCTGAAGAAGTTGAACATGGCAACTACAAAATAAGATCATTAACTTTTATGTTTATATAACTCTGCTAAACCTCTTTGGTCCAAATACAAATCATAAACATCGTCTCTATCACTTGATTATTTTTTAGACCCTACTTCAAAATTTTCTTCATTTCTCAATCCAACATTTATCCATGTCTTCATCATAACTATTGATGGTACACCATCTTCTCTAACATGTACCATAGAGACTTGTCCTAGGAATCTGCAGTAAGCACATTCATAACAAGTGTAAAGAGAACAAAGCAACAGCTATATCTGTCATTAGTGTACCCATTCCTTGAAGCTTCCTACCATCTCAACAACAAATTTCACTTTTAAAATCTTCTCAGGTGTTCAATATATCTCCATCATAAAGCTCTCTAATCTCTAACCAGCAATTGGTTTGTCGGCATTGTCACTTCAGTTGAAAAAAATAACCAGCTAGCATGAACGCAATATGTCAGCTTATAAATCCTCCCTCATGCTTATACCAACTACATCCTACATCGAACTTCTAGCACTCATAAAGCAATAGCAACAGTATTACTTGCAATACTACATTGCCTAGCAACAATGAAACAAGGGACAAGAAATCTCACTTGATCGGCAGTTATCAAAAGGGTCGGGTCAGTATGATCTTCTTTAAAACCATTGCTGCGAAGCCTTGTTACAATGGCATCCGCCTGAGAAGGTCAAAAAGCATCCATTTCCAGCGTTGGTTATCAAATGTCACACAAATTAAAACCCAGATGCGGTAAATCTTAAGTAGTTAAATCGTCGAACACTTTGAACTCAAACCTTAGCTTCCGCCAGGGCCATCACCAGCTCCTCCGGCTTCTCCCTCCGTATCTCCTTCTCGTCGATGTCTGCACCCTAAAAGCCATAAAGCCATGACACCTCATCTACCCTTTTATTCTTTTATTATCGTAATATATATAGAGAGAAAAAGAGGACGGGAAGAGCGTGACGAGAGAGACAAGGTGGGTAGAAATAACAACAAACCATGACCGTGAACTTGTATCCCATCTCGGCCAGTATTCGTCGGCGAGACGCCGACGACGACCCCAGTATTACCTGCGATTATTTAAAATAGTTATAATGAAAAATAAATAAAAACAATGATTAAATTCTATAAAAATAGAGTAACCAGAGAGAGAGAGAGAGGGGGGACCTTAAAAAGAGAAGCCCTGGAAGCCATCTTCTTCTCTCTGGAACTCGGCCCCGATAATGGAGGAGGAGTTCCAACTGCGCAGAATCGGTCTCTTACACTGCTCCGCGGGACAGCACACGAAGATATAAGATGGGCATAGTGCCTCCTAGCGAGACATGACAAGGGGACTCCAGAATTTGACATCCCATCCGACGTGCCCCACGACGTGGGACCCGCCATCAATCTGCGTCCCCATCATGTGAATGACGCGTGTCGCAAGACCACAAGAAAGCCCGCGGTAAAGGAAGAAGCGGCGCCAAATCCATCGAGTCCCAGCGGAGGCGGCGCCGCAGAGAAGAGGAGCGGGATTCAAAGAGAGGAGCGGCTTCACACGATTCTTATCTATCCATTACTCCACACCGCAAGCCCACGGGCTTTTTGGCTCTACCTTTCCCTCCGAGAAAATATTATATGCTAGCTTTCATCTCAAGCAACCACAAGCTTTCCCCTTTCCATAGTATTCCCCTCCTCTTCCCTCCCCTCCTCAAGAAAAAATATAGACCTCTCCTCTTCCTCCTCCTCCTCCTCCTAATCTTCTTCAAGGTTGGTAGTAGAAGAACTGTGTCTCCCTCGGTATGTCCACCATCTTGATTCTTTCTAGTAATTGGTGGTTGACTTCCTTAATTAGTCTCTATATTCTAGTTGTCTATATTACTGCCTTCTTGATTCTGTGTGCTATCTATCTTATTAATTTACTTGCAAGCTTTATATCCATCAGTGTTTGGATTAGATTCATTCTGCTTTCTTCAAGATATGTAGATTTAAATATTTAACTCAGTAGATTGCCTTGCTTCACGTTAGCGTGACATCTCGACTAATGACACAGTGCCACCATGGCTTATATTTTATATTGAGATAAAGTTTGGTTTTCAATTCTGAGTCTTGAGTTCACATCAAACCTTAAATTAATCTTTTATGTTGCGGCTGAGCCGATATAGCAATTCACAAGTGTTTAGTTTGATAAGAGTTGAAGTATGCTGATATGATATTATTGAATTATGTGATATTGTTTATTGAACAAAAAGCATTCTTTCATGTTTGCTTGTTTGATAAGCTGGGTTTGAAATATGAGAGAATGAGAACATTTTTCTGTATCTTGGTTGCGTTTAGATATGGAATCGCCGGAAGGTAAGACTGAAATGGAGCTTCCGCGACCTACTTCCCCTTGTTGGAAGAAGAAGTCGGCGGACGCGGGCTTCGTGGCTAATTTTAAGGACCACTTTGATCAGCTTGTGCATACTTCAATGGAGCAGCACAGGATTTGCCTCAAGAAGAGCATGAGGGAACTTAAGGACTATGTTAGGCTCAAGAAACAAGGCGCGGTGATTCCCTATTCCTTTCCTCTTCAAGCTCTGATTTAGATAAGTCCTTTCCCTTTGTTAATCTTTCAGTTAATGAATTTTGGTATTGGGTTTTCAGATGGTGAAATCATCAAAGGATGTCACTGAGAGGGATTCAGCAGGTGATAAAGAAAAAGAAAGTTCGATGTCGGTCCACGAGGCAACATCACTATAGGATCCAACATGGTTGATGATTTGTTCTTGATGACAGTTTTAGAGTAGTTTCATAGGTGGCAAGAATTCATCTTGGCAGCTTTGAAGTCTTCTTTAGGTCATAAGACTAATTTCTTTTTTACTTTTAAAGCACTGGACATATGGTGGATACCTTCTACGCACTTTCCATGGTGCATTTTTTTTCAGCTACTTTTTCACTCGAAGTTTTGCAGTAATTTGTGATTCATTGCGTTATCCTGGGGCTCTTGCTATTTTTGGTTGAGGAATTTAGTGATTAGTTTCAGTAATTAGTGATGTGCAGCCTTGAGATCTTGTTATTATCTGTTGAAACACTTGCAAACCGACAACTGGTCATGCCTTCCCTGGTCCTGTTTTTATTGTTACAGTAATTTAACTTGAGCTGAGTATGCACTACTTCAACCACTGCAGCAGTTTTTGCATGAAACAACAAAGAGTATTGTCCATTTGGCAACCAGTGCTTGTTATTACGTTGCTAAATTCTTGTTTCTATTGTAGTTGCAGAGTGTTTCTTTCGGTCCTTATGTACATATTCACTTATGCAATTGGATAGTTGCTGAAGTTTCTTTTGCTCCATGGTGACAAGATCTACACTGCCTTAGCCAGCATGTCTCTTATACTTGAGATCGATTAAAACATTTATAGTGTAATGATTTAGGTTTAAGTTTTGTAGTTCTTGGTTAGCTTATGCCGACTACCTCTTTTTCTGTAGGACACTGAAAATATTCGCTTATTCACTTGGATAGTTGCTCAAGTTTCTTTTGCTCCATGGTGACAAGATCTACACTGCCTTAACCAGCATGTCTCTTATACTTGAGATCAATTAAAACATTTATAGTGTAATGATTTAGCTTTAAGTTTTGTAGTTCTTGGTTAGCTTATGCCAACTACCTCTTTTTCTGTAGGACACTGAAAATATTCAAATTTAGGATTCATCATCATATCTGTTCACGTTTCTTGTTTATTTTTTGTTTGCCTGTGTATTGTGGTTTTAAATGTATGAACAAACACATTTCCCCCCAGAAAAAGTAATTGCAGAATCAAATATTGAATCCTTCCATTTGTACCTTCAAACTCTATGAATGTTTTCCCACTGAATTATGTTTGTACCTTCCGCATGCCTGTCTTCTTCCTCCTCCTGACTGCATTAGTATGTCTGCTAAGTGCACCCAAAGGCCAAGTTCTTAGATAGAGCTCAAGAATGTCTTATCATGGACTGGAAGAGATATTGTTTTGTTAGCTTATTTTGAAAAAAAAAAGAAGAAGAGAGAATTGGAGTTTTACTGCAGCAGTGCATTGTAAATTAACTGTAGGATATTCATATTTTCTTGCAGTACATAATGCATGGAAGTGAAAAAGGTATAGAGGAGGTTATGGAAGAGACCCCCCATTATCCAAAGTTGCTAACTTCTTCATGATCATCTCCACTTGCACTGCCACTGAAATCAGTTCTACAAGATTGTAAAAGAAACATTTAACTCTGTTAAAAATTTAGAATAATTCTTGGCGCATGCTTGGATGTTGATTACTTTGATGTCCACAAAATGCAAGTGCTTGAGGTAAAGATCCAACATGAGACCCAAGAAAACAATGGTTCAAGATGGTTAAACACAGGAGGAACATTGCAAACAAGAATTTTCTTATGGATTTGGTCTATCTAATTGTAAGATAGATGGCTTTATAGAACTAGATCACTTCATATATACTTCAAGAGTGTCAAACATATCTATAGTATATTGTAATGCGTTAAAGTTTGGTGAATTGGCATTATGGTTCAACATTTTGGTTGGGTATTCTGTAACTTTAATTTCGTTACACCAACATTACATTATATAACAAATTGACCGTAAAAGCTCTCCAAACTCCAAAGAAAAATACAAACCTAGAATTATTTGTTAATTAATCAATCTTCTGTTATGAGAAGCAATTTCAATTTGCTAGCAGGAATTGGGTCTAATGGTGGACGCCCCTTTTCTGGGGTTGCCCATGGGAAAGTTCTGGATTATTTTCTTTTAGGAAAAAACCCTAGTTCCACTAGCTGATTGTTTGTTCCTCATACAATCAACTGCAAGTGCATCTTTGTGCTTCACAAGGGATTATAGGTTTCTAATATATCCCTGCCACAATGCTACATTAGTGCCATATTAGATTGGAAAATAAAATGAGTCACTCTCTTAAGCTAGGATAAATTGATTGGCAAAATGCATGTCCGACCTACCACCAAGCACGCACTTGTGCCTTAGACAAGAGGCAAGGGAGCAATTTAGAAGTAGTGTTGCCCCTCAATTCCCAATTAACAAAGTTTTGATCATGCGAATTTTGAGTCGGTCTGCCCCGAGGCTTAGGCTTTAACCTAGGTCATGATGATGGGTATAAATTGGCATGAGGATTAGCCCCTCATAGTCTAAGGATAAAAAAATGTTAGACCTTGGCGACCAAAAAAAATTGATATACGGACCTTTTTATCTTTGGTATAGGTGATATCGGCTATCTTTTCCCTTATAAAAAAATATAGGAACCATCGACAATGAAAATATGACTTGCAAAATGTGTGCGTACATTCTATATATACGTATATGTATGTATGTACATATATACATACGTAAATACATACATGTGCACTCCATATATAATTAATTTAATATCTAGTTAATGTTTTTTAGTGCTATATGGATAGATTTTCTTAAGAGTTATTTCAAATAGTAATAAATCTTCATGGAGGTGCATCTAAAAATAATTAAAGAAACAATGAGAGATCATTATTAACTTTTTATTTCACATGTTTTGACAATTGACATAGAGAAGTTAGAATGATTCTGTAGTCACTCACTGCATCTAATAACTAACTTTTAAATTAAATATAATTAAGAAGTATTTTTATTAATTCATGATTTTATTTATCTCATATAAATAGTTCTGCAATCACAACATAGTTTTGAGCAATTATTGATATTGAGTAATTGTTGAACATGACATCATTTTTATCATAATCTTCAAACTATTTTTCTTTATGAAAAAATTAAATTCCCTCTCCCTCTTGAAGTTAATAGTCTTATTATATGTATGTGGCTCTACTGAGTCCTGCATGATTTCATATTTTCCTCCTTTTTTCCCCACCTTTGATCTTTGATATGGTCATGCTTGTAGTAAGCCAACCCACAGTTATAGACTTGACCCAACAAACTGATTTAGATTGCGAATTTTTTGGATCCAAAGATAAAATTTTAGAACTATGCCCGACCCAAACTTGGTTCCACTCAAACAGGATAAATTACTAGAAATATAACTTTTATAATTTTACTCTTGTATTTTTATCTTTTAAAAAGAAATTTTTTTTTACTACCGTTATTTGGCCTTTTGTATATCCTCTTATCAAAGGATTTCAACGCTTGTCATCCCATGTACAATAATTAGTCATTCTTTTATATATATATATAGAGAGAGAGAGAGGGAGAAGATTGCATTAGATTCATCTGCACTCGAATGGATTTTCATTCAGTTTCGATCAGATCTATAGCGGACGATGATGATCTCATATCAATGATTCAAATCATTGGATGGGATATACTATATCTAAACAACTTATATACCAAAAATCAAATAATCTAATATGATGTATCAAATAACCAAAAATATTAGACAGTTTAAATAATTAATATATATATATATATATATATATATATACATACATTCTTGTTTTCTTAGTTGAAGGTCTCCATTGCTATATACATTCTTGTTTTCTTAGTTTTTATGCATGGTTCTATTGAGTAGCTGAATTCAAACATGCCCATTCCGGTCACCAAGCCAGATGGATATGGGTAGGGTTTAGGTGGAACCACCCCTTTAAGATTTTCATCGGGATTGGATTGGCCCAAAGTCAAAACAGTGGGTTTGGGATTTGGGGTGAGATTTTTATTTTATTTTATTTTATTTTTTAATATATTTATATATATGTATTTGCTAAAATAAATAATTTACGGATACATCCAATAAACTTAGAAACAATAAATCTAGAAGCAATCTTCACAACTTTTTCCGAATATCTCAGCAGCCGCAATTTCATTAGTCTCTTTAAAAAAATAAAAATAAAAATAAAAATAATAAAAGTTAAAAAAAAAAAAAGCAGAAGCTTAGCATGGTCGAAAGCCGGGACCTTGAAATCTAAACCTGGTCGCTCCGTGCGCTGCTCGCCGCCCACTCCGGCTTTGCCTGCAAAAAGCCCGTTCTTCCCGTCCTATAAGTACACGTGGATGCTCAGCGCTTCGCCCTAAGTCGCCCTCTCCTTATTTCGCTGACCCTGTTCTTCTCTCTCCCAGGTGCACTTCTTCTCCTCTTTCTCGATTCGAATCTCGGTTTATTTCCTCCTTTTCTTGGGTCTAAATTTCATGCTTTATATTGATCGAACTATGGCTTTGGGGTTTCGAGGGCTTCTTTTTCCCTCACAAATGACTTTGGGTTCTTTCGAATAAGCGGTTTATGGTTTTAGATTTTTGTTCAGATATTTTCTATTCTTCGTATGCAATATTATTTTTAGACCGGAATTTGTATGATCATTTGTTACTTCGTTCAGATTCAGAAAACTTTATTTCTTTAGCTGTTTAAGACAATCTGAAGATCGAAGAAAAAAAGGGGAAAAAAGATTAAATCTTTAGCGCCTTGATCCTCTCTGCGTTTCCTCATGGGTTATGGATTTGATCATATGTACCCCCCCACCCCCCCCCCCCCCCCCCCCCCCCACCCCAGCCGGGCGAAAATAATGACAATTGATATTTACCACTTTGCTCGATTCGATATAAGGAGTGTCGACATTAAATTCCCTCTCAGGTCCATTCATAATCCATGAATGGATTAATTGAGACTATCTCAAAACTTAATTGAGAGTGAAATTCATGAATGGGCAGATTGATCGAAAATTTCATCTTTGGGGAGGAAAAAGTTGTTTTGGGGCTCATTGTCGCGAACCTTCACTTGTCCATCATTTTTTCCCTCTCTATGTTCTGCTACCACTACCTACTAACCTGAGAAGATTTAGGACTCTTCCATAGTTTGACATGCAGGTCCCATCTTTTTCGGTCTCCACGTGAGGGTCTAACTCCATCGGAACATCCAGTGATCCGTAGATGTCTTTCAGCTGCGTCAACAATTTTATTATAGAAAATTATGGTTGAAATTGAACGACCAAATAGATTATATGGGTGAATTTATGTGCATTTGATTCAAGCATAATATTTTTTTATAGGCATTTGTTTCTAGAACTAGTTTCTGTTTGGAGATTGGATCAATTATGGATGCACCATCTGGTTGCTAGGTAATTAGTGATACAATTGATACTTGAATGGTAATTTCATCAAAGAGTGCAGCAAAACTAGTTGTATGAATCAAAAATGTATTGGGGGAAATGGGGAGTTTGAGTCCAACTAGGAGAAGGCCTTGATATACGAGTTAGAACCAAAATTCAACCTAAAAGTTTAAGCCGTTAAGTTTTGGGTCTAATAATCTCTATCCATGCATCTACCTCCCACTAATTATTCTAAACCTGATATATGGTCCTCAATATTCTCCCACTTCGCTTTTGAGTCAATTTAACTCTCCTTTGAGTCCGGTGCACTAGTACTCTTCAATCAAGCTCCATATCCAATTAGTCTTGCATGTACCACATGTTACCGTTCCAGTTCAAGAGTCATCTTACACTTTACCTAGTATGTTACTGCTCCAATCCAAGAGTTCCACTTTTCAAGAGCCACATTTTCACTGCACCCATAGAAGAATCCACTCGTCCAAGAACCATGCCCAAGCCCATGCTCAATCTCATCACCTTGCTTCATCGAGTCCACTTGCCACACCACTCGGCACACCTTGCGGCCACTAGGATCAGTCCGCATGCTACTATTCTTCACAAAAGCTATGATTGTGATTTCTTTTTAGTTTGGAGACTTGTCTGGGATTGTCTGCTGTCGGCTTTGACATGTGATAGCATTTGTCGGGGAGAAACAAAGTGTTTGAGTCCAACCAGGAGAAGGCCTTGATATACAAGTCAAAATCCAATTCCACTTAAAAGTTTAAGCTGTTAAGTTTTGAGTCCAATCATCTATATCAATTCATCTACCTTCCACTTATTCTTACATGTGAGTTGGGATCGGAATACTTGGGTATTGACTGGTAGATATACTAATCGGGTTAGGCTTGTAGTTTCTGTCTTATGTTGCAAACTTCTTGGGTCCTGACCTTTCTCTTGTGTTTCTTAGTCTTGTCATATGCTTTAGTGATTTCATTTACTTTAGTTCCTGACCAATTCATTATAGTTTGATCAGCTAATTCTAATTAGGTCATTTGATTTCGGTTAGTTGGTTAAGGCAATTTTCATTTTATCTTTGTTGGTAATTGGTTTTTAGATGAACTTTTGATAGTTTCTAAGCATTAGTGGAGTCTAGCTGAATACACATCTCATAACATTGTGGCAGTTGTTCCCTACTATCCAGTTGTTCACTTGTATATAAATTTTTACTTTCTATATAAGTTTCACAGGATGGCATATGGGTTTTTAAACATGTGGAAGTTTGGTACGTAGGATAATGACTTTAGGTGAGACTTTTGAAGGTCAAATGGGAGAACTTAGAGGAGGCACAGGTTGGAAGATGGATTTCAAAATCAATTATCTATACCAAAAAATTTTATTGGAGGTGAAATGGACCGAAATGAAGGCATCAGATATAACTTTTTAATACTAAGGATTTTTCAAATATTTTTGATCTAGAATCTAGTTGGGGATTAACTTGGAGATGGTGGCTGGATCTTGATTTTTGTAATGTGAGATTAAATATAGCTCCTTTTTTATGTGAAATGTTTAATTTCTAAGGTCTCAGGGCCTTTCGCTTTGTTGGGTTGGCGTTTTGCTCTGTCAGGTAACTAAATGCCTCATAAAGTTAGCATGTTGGACCTTTATGAAAATTAGGGATGAATGGTCAAGTCTAAGTTCCAAGATTTTTATTTTTGCCCTTAGTTATAGGGTAATCTTAAGAAGTTTAATTTCATTTCTCTAGAAGATGTATGCTTAGCTCAAGAGAGAAAGTTTTTGAAACTTTTATGAAATATTATATAGCTATCTAGTCCAAAATTGGTTTCTATGCTACTAATTGTAACTTTTAGTTCTGGAGGAACTATGAACTTGCATGTCAAATTTGTGGACTTTCTTGTCTCAAAGCTACTTTAGATGGGAGTGAGGCAGTTGATCTAATTCCTGCTATCTGCTAATGCCTTGTCCTCTCTATTCCTTATACAGAGAGAGATAAAGGTGGAAAATAAAAATAGCATACAGGTAGGCTAAGGTGTAATAGAAATCTTTAGACTGCTTTTTTATATATATTTAATGTCTGACCCCATTTATATGGCGATGAGGCACTCAGACATTATTTAAGTTGGTTGCACTAGTGCTTGATCTGTGATAGACATTCGTCTGCCCCTAGAAATTAAGGGTATGAGCATCATAGTTACATGTGAACGTGTACAGAACTCAACTAGTTCCTTGATCTCAGGATGGAGTCCGAAAGATTTCAATCTGAAAAGCAGCATTCCTCTGCGACGGTCGATCCAGCAATGACATCATGTCGAAAGAAGAAATCAGAGGACACCACAATTTTGCAAGATCTGAGAGATCACGTTGATGAGTTTATGCATGCTTCCATGGATGAGCACAAGACTTGCTTTACGAAGACCATACAAAAGGTAAGCAGCAACGAAAACATAAACTCCAACATTCGTGTGGAGCAGGACTACTTGATTTGTTTATTTATCTTGAGAAAAGGCAATTAGGAATATTATTTTTGCATTTCTTCAAAATTCCATTGGGTTCTTTGTTGCAGATGTTTGGAATGTCCAAGGCCGTTGCGGAAAGGACTGCAGGAGCCAAGGAAGTTGATAGTTCTTTGCCCCTTCAGACAACCGTGTCCCGGTGAAAATTTGGAAGTGGCGATGTTCAATGCCTTGTGTCTTTATATCCAACTTCCAGAGTGCTCACATTCTCTGGGCGTTTTAGTACTAGCAGATGCAAGCAACTTCTATGTTTTGCTGAGCATCACCAGATGATACTTAGTTTTCCTAGTTCCTTACTTGATATAAAGTTATCAGCATATGATGTATGTTGTTGTTATTGTACCAAAAAAAAAATGATGTATGTTGTTTCCTATTGCATTGTTTTGCTGGCCTCCAGTTGGATCTCTAACCGATCACAATAATGGAAATTCCCTTGGCAATACTAGGTGTATGGCTGCAACTTTCTTCGAAGAGTTTGGAATGCTGTGGTCTTCATATTGCTTGGCATTCTTTTCTCAAAAACCTATCGGATAACAAATGAACCATTTGGTTGAGTGGATGAGATCACTGTCCATATTTTCGGCCTCAAGATCATAAAGATATGCTTACAGCCTTGGTACCGCCAGCTCCCAAGCCGGCCAACATATCGACATTCAGCAGAGGATGCCCAGGATTTTGTCCAAGATCTTAGCAGAAGGTATGAAGATTTTCTGCGAACAGGTACACCAGGGAAACAGCCATTGGGGATGATTCATAATCACAGTGAAAAACGTTCTGCCATACATGGTTTCACGGCACAATAATTTTGTTTTGAGCGATGGCTGAAAAGAATAGTAATTGTGGGGCTCATCACCTATTAACCATTCTACACACATTCCATGCTATTTTTTACTGGCCTTTTCCACTGTGCTGCTGCCTGAAGCTGAATTGGAAAACCTTTATGATCATCATCTGTCAAAACTTTGGCACTTCACAAGATAAATTTCAATCACAGCAACTAATTAAAACAGCAAAAATAGTTACTCCATCACAGTTTAAGCATATGTAGAGGTGGCTTATAGAGCAAGAACGTTCATCTCGAAAGCACAAGATAACACTAGGTTCCATTGGTAATCCTGCATGCTATGTGAAGTTTTACAACCATCAACCAACGTCCTTCCATTAGTCCAGAACGTAAAGCACCTATTAACATGAAAGGCATGGAAACCACATCAACCCTATCCACACAAACACTATCCCTAACTCTCTTTTTTTCATTTTTAATTTTTTTAAAGCATCAAACACCTCTCTCTCTCTCTCTCTCTCTCAACCAAACGGAACGGAACCCTAAACGGAAGACAAGATTAAACCAAAAATAATAAAACCGCACACCCCGCAAACAGATAGATAGCACGAGAGACACCGTCTCCTTATGCCCGGCCCTCTCGAACCGCGGCCGGCCGCGGCCGGCGAACACGCCTCAGTTCCGCCAGTACCCGTCCGGCGCGCCGCCGCCCCTCGGGTAGCGGGACCCACCACCGCCGAACCCACGGTCACGGCCGTAGCCGCCGCCACCACTGCGGTTGTAACCGCCACCGCCCTCGCGGCTGTAACCGCCACCGCCCTCGCGGCGTCCTCCGCCATACCCTTCGCCGCTGCGGAACCCGCCGCCGCCGCCGCCGCTACCCCGAGACCGGGCCTCATTGACGGTGATGCTCCTCCCGTCCAGCGTCTGCCCGTTCATCCCCTCGATGGCGTCCCTCATCGACTGCTCGTTGCTGAAGGTCACGAATCCGAAGCCCCTCGACCTCCCCGTCTCCCGATCGTTGATGATCTGCACCAAGAAACCCTCAGATCTGAGATCTAGGTACAATGAAAACACCAAAAAAACAAAAAAAAAAATTATTTTCCTAGAATCGAAAGCTCGGGACCTTGGATTCGAGGACCTCGCCGAATTGGCTGAAGGCCCTCTCGAGGGAGGTGTCGTCCGTGACCCAGGAGAGCCCGCCGACGAAGCAGCGGTATTCGACGTCAGTAGTCATCGGAGAAGGGGGTTTTGGAAGAAAGAGCAGAAACCCTAACCCTAGGAAAAGGACGGACACCGGAAAGAGGGGGAGGAGATACCGAGACACCAACCCACCTCTCTGAGAGCAAGAGAAACCCTAGGGCGCCCCAAACCCTAGGTTTATAGGGCGGCAGCCACTTGCGGTAACATCACCTCCCAAGGTAACCATACCTCTCTTCCTCTTTCCAAGTCTGGGTCTCTCCTTATTTGACACAACGGTCCGAGTTAGTATAATAGTCCTCTCTACGTTCGATTGGATAAATAGATTGAAGTACAAAATCATTGACCAAGATAAGAATAGCTAGGGTTGGAACGTGAATGGCTCACAATGTCAGCCAAATTCATTTGGGGGAAATCCAAGAAGCAGTTAGGTCGGCAAAAATTATGTACTCTCATAAATAAAGCTATCCATATAAACGTATTAACCAAATACTTTTTTGCCCATAATTTTTTTTTATTACTTCTTGCAGCCCAAAGACTAGGATCTAAATCGGATGGGCCCACATGTCTAATTCTTACAGAATTCTTAGCCTAATTCTTTAGAAATATCCAAATATACCTTTAAATAGCTTGTTATATGTTGGTTTTCTGGGTTTTTATTCTTACTAGTCTCAAGTGAATACAGTTAGATTGTTTCTTTTTGCAAAGGTGGCAGTGTTCTTTTTCTTTCTAGTTTCCCTATCAAAAAGAAGGGATAGGAGAAGAGGTAATTGGGACGTCTGAACCTAATTATGATAATCTTTTGTGAATCAATGAATTGACTAAGTAAATGGCACAACTAAATCTTTTATTCTAGACAAACTAAATTAGTTCAAGGTTTGTAACTAACAAAGTACGGATATCCATATCATGTCTAACTTCTTGTGTATGATTATGGTATTTTAAATCATTATATTTGGTAAAATAATCTAATTCTAGTTCCAAACAAATCAAATTGATGTGACCTTAACTTAAAATCTCAAAATGACAGAACACCGCTTTTCCTCAAAATAGTGAAATTATTAGGTGGATCAGATCCACTGTAGATCTAGAGCGAAATGAATCCATGTAATAATTTCACCTTAGGATGAAATGAATTTATCTAGGATGAACCGTGGACTTGGTCTACCTAATAATTTCTCTCCAAATATGTATTTTTTTGCATAATATGACTTTTACGAGACTATCTAAATTTTTTTATAAAAAAATCTCTGTATTATCATTAAAATGCAAATGAGCAAAAGTATCAATTGTTGAATCATCTGCCTAATTAAAAAGGAACTTTTAGTTATTTATACAATTTGGCAAGCTTACTCCCATTTTGATTGTGTGCTTTTTTCCTTTTTGAAGAGATAACTAATGGAAGATGGATACTCAATTTGAACATCTAGTTAGAATATAGTATTAACCACGAGATGCATGTGATAAGAAGCGGAAAATTTGATTGCAATTCTACAATGTCAAACTATAAATTAGATGATAATAGGATTTCCAACTTTGGTTGCT
Source organism: Phoenix dactylifera (assembly GCF_009389715.1). Taxonomy (NCBI): domain Eukaryota; kingdom Viridiplantae; phylum Streptophyta; class Magnoliopsida; order Arecales; family Arecaceae; genus Phoenix; species Phoenix dactylifera. The sequence goes on from NC_052397.1 coordinate 16,231,788, forward strand.
TTTGGTTCACTTTTAGTGCGGAAGAATTGTTCTTCTCAGAAATTATTGGAAAAAGAAAAAGGAGTGCTCCCTAAAGTTGTAGGTGAACGACATAAGTTTCATAGCTCACATTGTAATAGAACAAGAGATAATGGGCAACGTCATAACTCCAAGCACCATGAATTGCATATCTAAATATTAACTTGCACTCAATTGCATATAGACTCAAGCTAGTGCATGCATAGAGTCGAGCATGATAAACTAATAAACTAAGATCTTGGAACGGGCATTGCCTATCTAAATCAAGCCGTGCTGGACTAAGAATTCTCAGGTTGATCATCACTGAAAGTGATTGAAAGTTCAAAGGATCGTTGGTTGGCTCTTTTACTTTGCAATCTTTTCTTATGTTTGATTTCATTTCTTAACGAAATCGGGGTTGGGGCTTTTGCCCTCCCTTTCCTTTTAAAAAAAATCATTATTCGGTCCTGGGTATATTTACCCCTCCCTACTAGGGCTGCAAGTATATCGGGTTAGATTAGGGACGGCTATAATCCAAATCCAATATATATTTGGATTAGGTCACAAAAAACAAATCCAAATCTAAGTCCAATTCCATTCAAGTTGGATCAGATTAGAGGTATATTTAAATATAAGCAATCCATCAGATTTTTCAAATCAAAATGGGTCAAAAATAATCTTAACATAGACCGTAATAAATATATATAAATAGATTACCTTATTATCATTGACACATTATGCAATAAAATAGCAGTATGAAATATGTTGACACTATGAAAAACATATTATATAATATTTGAACGTAACCACATTTATACTATAGTTATAGTTAACAGCATATTTTATTATCTAACTATAAGATAAAAATAAAATTAATTTCTCACAATCAAGGCTGTAGTGCATGTTATACTACTATGGGATCAATTCTGGCTCTTCGAATTCCATCCCTATGCGAAAGAGAATATGTTTTGAATCCAAACCTAATCCAGATAACTTCGTTGGGTTAGGCCAGATCAATTCAGATCGGAGGCAGGTCAATCCAATCCATTTATAGCCCTGCTCCCTTCCACCGAAATTCGTAACTCACAACCTTGACTTAACCAGGCCTGAACCGACACCGGGTCCATATCTTCCAAAGCCTAAAGAGCATCTGAAAACACCTTTTATGCCTTCAGCATTCAGGTTCACCCATGAATTCTGGAGCTTCTATATATGAAACATAGCAATGATGATACCAACAGAACTTTGGCCCACTGGTTATCACCTTTCTCCTGGGAGAGAAACTAGTTCAAACATAGCAATGATATCTTCACAACACAGACAGACAGACAGACACACACACACACACACACAGAGAGAGAGAGAGAGCGCTCCAAAATTGACAAGCACATTGTGGGACAAACTATGGTAGCCTACATATGGATAATTGTCAACCAAAACCAGGAGGCACATCAGGGTCCTCATCACTGCCGCCATCTGGTTGCTCCATCCCACTAATTCGTGGACCAAAGCCAGGTGGTACAGCATCATCTACAGGCTGTAGGCTGTGAAGCTCATCTTTGTTGGAGTGTGGTTTCTGATCATGAAGCATGTCCTTGTGCTCCACTTCTTTGCTCTTCCTGCCCTGCTGATCAGCTACAGCAAAGCCTGGTGGTTCCTGTGGCCCATTATCAGTAGCATTTGAATCACCTGTAGAAGCTGTTAGAGAAGCATGATCTTCTTTACCACTGCTTGATTGTTGTTTAAGGGGAGAAGAGCGATCTTCTTTCCTCTCCTCGGGTTTAACTATTCTATTATACACTGATTCCACTGTCCCTCTGACGTCGCTCTCATTTGATTTGATAACCTTCCACACCTCATCTGAGATTTGTCCCATTATCTTGCTCCTGCAAAGATTATAACAATCAGTATGAATAATAAGGCATTCATGGTACACTCATATATATATACCAATCCATAGCTGAAGAGGTAAACAAATCTCAAACCGCAAGAGAAAGTGCTCAGCTTACCCAAGCTCTTGATAAATACCATCGGAAAGTTGTCTAAGTTTTAATTTCTCAGAACCCTCTTCATTAAGGACTACCGATTGCTTAACCTCCATAACAATGCGATTGCGCAGCTCCTCCTGCGACAAAGCAGACTCGTTCAGCCAGTCTACATACTTCAAGCAAAATACAAATGACATAGAGCAACAGCCTGTTGATCAAGACCTCTGAACAATAAGAAATACTAGCATCAAACGTAAGTGGTACATGTACAAGTTGGAATGAGACTGCAAGTTATTGGTACGTTGAAGTTGATAAACATTTTGAGATCAACACCAACACGGTGAAGTAGAACTTCAGTCATGATTGAGCAGTCCACCAAGCAAACATGCTGTCCAGAAAATGTTTTAGCACTACAGGAGTAGTCTTGACATGAGAAGTGACGTGGATTGCAGTAATTTAACATGAGAGAGATCAGAGAGACAGCATGAGTGAATGGCTATGATCTTTTCTTTCTTTTTTCAGCAATGGTGGACGGTCCAACTCACATTCATTGAGCAGTGAAATGAATAAAAGGGCTAAAAGCCAAAAAAGGGTGGTGAAAGCTGAAGCCTAGCCCCCCCAAGAAACAACTCTCAAATATTTTCTTTTTCATGAATCAAACTCCCAGAAACTGTGTTACATAAAACACAATCTAGATTGATTCCAAGGAACCCCTCTCTAAAGAAATATGCTGAAGTTCATACAAAACAACTATGACCAGATCCACCCAGCAATTACCTGTTGATGGCTGTGATCCAACATGAGGACTTGATGAGCACCTGGAATCTCAAATGATAGGTAGAAAGATTTGGAGGAAATTGGGACTTCATGTGAGAGGGTGAGGTAGTCTAGAATTATCTTGCAATAAAATAAGGTGAATGAGAGAGGTTGTGGGGGCTACAAGCCATAAAAGCTTCTCTTAACAAAATGCAGTCAGCCCAATGAGTGTGGCACTGGCAATATGCCTATTGCTGGCTTCGTTTTGATTTTGCAACTCGATTGGGAGTTCAATGACATCTCTTGTCTTCTGCAGTTGCTCCAAATCAAGGTTTGAAGCCGTTCTGTTTTGGCCCTGATCCACTTCAGTTGAAACTTGAAACAAATTGGTTTCAGCCAAGAGTGAACCAAAACTGACCGAAATTTTTAGTTGTGTTTGGCCAAATTTGACTGAAACTGCTCTTTTTTTTTTTTAATCTCCAAGTAAATATGTAAAATACTATTTATAAGTCAACTGCACATTTATTTAAGGCTCTAATGATCTAATTCATGTTATTTTTATCTCAATTTTATCATGGTAGTCTGTAAGATACAATTTTGATATGCATTTTTAAGTTTTAAATAACACTGAAATATGTAGAAGATGCATGTGCACGTCTAGGACGACATTGTAATATGCAGAAGAGGCATGTGCACATCTAGGAGCTCTTATATTATTTTGGATGATGAGAAGTGGGATATGCAATTAATTTTATGTCCTTGTGTCCTTATCTTGTTACCTTATGTGTGATTGTGTGATATTTGATATTTTATCCAATATATTGATACATTCATGTGCTATGATTAATGAGCTAAGTCTAAATCAAATTTAACTTCAGCATGAAACTACCCAAAAGTATATAAATTATGACTTGAGATGACTTAAATAAAATAAAATATTATGAAGTAGCTTGCCTTGTATTATTTTATTTCTTTCAATATTTTCTTCTTTTTTTTGGACCAAAACTTAGAAACTCAAAGTGACATTGCTGAAACTGCTAAACTTGCTGAAATCAAAACCCTATCAAGGGGACTGCAACTAAAACCAAAACTTTTGAAAACCTTGTTTTAAATGCAGCTTCTTGTCAGTCACTACAACTAAACCATAATAAAAAAAATGCAATTGTAAAACAACAAGTAACCTAATCGCAAAAGTTTTTTGTAAGTTGTGCTTGGAGTGAGATCAATATAGTGGAAAAAAAATTAGGGTACCTGAAAAAAAATGTTTGAATTTTATAGCAGTCTCTTAGGATCGTGTCTTTTCCTCTAATCTTAATCCAGCAAATGAATTTGTTCCTATTATGTATCTTTCTACTAGACACTCTTCACATTTCTCAAGTCAATTTGTTCTTCCATTAATTTTAGACTGGAAGATTCTATCCAGCCAAAGCAGAACATCGCACAAGCTGCAGTAGAATGAGAGTGTGACTAGGAATTGCTCCATCAGGATGCAAAGACTGTTATCCAGAAGAAATGGTCAAAATGATTCAGAACTCATTATTAAAACAAAATAAAATGGAAAGCATCACTGACTTAATCCCCATACATGGAGTGGAACAAACATTATATCCTATGAAATTTATCATTCACATACTATGTTGGCAGGAGAAGTTAGATATACAATTTCTCAGGTGTGGCAGTTATTTTATTCCAAGAAGTGATATAAGCATTCAAGTCAAAGAACAAGGGGGAGAAAACAGAGTCCAGAATGGTTACTGCTCAAAAGTGTGATAAAGAAAAAGTTGGCAAAAAGTTAAGATCATAATACAATGAGGTAGGGAGACTCTTCTCCACAAAAGAAGGAAGCAGCTGACAGAATTATCAGACTATCAGGATATCACACAACCGGGTACTAGATTAAAGAATATTAGATTCAAGACAACTACGAGTCCACTGATGACCTACATGCATAACCAGCAACGGCTTCCCTGAGTTAAACTTCTAGAGAGTTGGAAGCTTTATCACGCATGCTTTGTGCCATCCAAGGATTCTTTTTTTAAACAAAAAGAGTATCGATAATCATTTTAAAGGTATTCTTTGGGGAAAAGAAAAGAGGAAATCCGAGTGTTGTCTTTAATCCATTGAAAGTTGACTAAGTTAACCACAAATAAATGGATTTTCAAATCTTCAATCTAACTAACATGTTTCAAAAATTTACCAGCCTAGCATGCTTGAATGCACAATGATGCAGGTGCATGTAGGCCAATGCCTGATTGATTTCTCCAATATAAGATATCACATGGACTCTGTTACAGCTGACATATTGAACATAACAACCTACGATATAACCAAGATCAAACAATATAACAAAAATAAGGATTCATAAAAGAGTGATGACACCATCTCTTCTATCAAAGGTGGCGTATGATTTTATGTAATGCTGGCTCCAACAAATAAGAAGAGTAGGCATAAACTCCAACAAAGCGATGGCTGAAGTGAAATTGAGGAAACTGTGACATCTATAATGCTAAAGCAAGGCACAGCGACAATTTATAATGGAAAAAGTCATGGTGTAGATAGGTTTGATGACAATAGTTTAAAGAAGACACATCCCTGGTTACTTTTCCAATATTCAAGTACTTCTTCCAAAATTGTTCAGATCCCTGTTCTTGAGGAATTAAATGGAGCCTCTACAGCCACTCAAGAACTCGAAGTTGTAGAATTCAGTATTGCCGTCTAATTAATAACGATAATGAAAACAACGTACTCATCATCTTTTTCTGGTTCAGTCGAAGGTTCTTTCTTGACAGGTAGGATTGATCTCTCGACAACAAAAATTCGTAACTTAGGGAAGTAATTCTTGAGATAAATAAGGTAGCATTCATCATTCTATATGTGTCCAAGGGCATCAGAATTTCATCCAAAATAACCTAAAAGCTCGAAAAGAAAGAAAAAAAAGGTAGGGAAGAGATCGGTGTTGGACTTACATTCTCCTTGACCTTGCGGATGATTTTAAGGCGGAGTTCGTCGAAATCGCCATCGTCCTTCAGCTTGGCGATCACCTCCTCCGCCCTCGGCCGGCGGCCTCCGCGTTCCATCCTCACGATTCGTTCTCCCACTACCCCAGGAGGACAAAAACAAAACAAAAAACCCAGAAAGGGAAGATAAATAGGAGTCCGGATCCCGATCTTGACGGTCTAATTCATCAAATCACGGCCGTCCGAACTCGATCAATAGAGTCGGAAAAGAGGAGGAGGTTGCTGGTGCTCGATGGGCAAGCCCAGCCCATAGGTCCAGGCCTGGTCGACAACCAAGCTTCAATAAGTTGTGGGCCAAACACAACGGATCGTCTTAGTCCCCCCCCTGTTTGAGGCTATTCCCCAGTGTTCCAGCTGTGGGCAACCTCGACTGTATACCAAACTTGAGGCCCAAGGCCTAAAATTTGTAACTGTAGCAGCAACGGGCTTCAAGTATAAGGCTCAGGGGTGGGCCTAATATGCATCATAGTCTTAGTTTTGTAAGTTGTGGGCCGTCCTACTATATATATATATATATATATTTTTGGTACCACGGTTTCTCACACAATTCTTGCATGAGTATTGTAACAACCCAGGACCTCACCCAAAATGGCTAGCCGGAAGGTATTATTTGGGTTCCTTGATCCTGTATAAGTACCCAAGATCTACCCAGCGAATAACCGATGTGGGACTAAACACACGCCCGTACGGATTCTCACATACTCCCCCCGTTCAAGCTCTGACGTCCTCGTCAGGCTAAGGGTTCATATCTATTCAAATCTAATCACAAACACCACGATTGGCCCGTGGTCAGCCCCAATGGATCCGTGCTGCAGTGTCCTCTAGTCCACATAGGTTATGAGCCGGGTCCGCTCTGATACCATTTGTAACAACCCAGGACCTCACCCAAAATGGCTAGCCGGAAGTTATTATTTGGGTTCCTTGATCCTGTATAAGTACCCAAGATCTACCCAGCGAATAACCGATATGGGACTAAACACACGCCCGTACGGATTCTCACAAGTATAGCCAAGAGAGGAGATGGCGAAGAGAAGTAGGAACAACTATATAACTCTTCCAAAAGACCTCTCCTGAATGCCAAGCAGTAAAGAAGGCAATCCAGTCCGCAGCCCACTCATTTTTGGGTACGGTGACCGGGAGAGAATATAGGTTGTTATTATTGAGCCAGAAAACAAGGACATGATTGCCAAACCCAAGTCAAACATGATGAGTGATTTTTTTTATATATTTTATTTGTTATGCTTTGTTTTGTTTTACTTTTGGGTTAGGGGGGGTTGGGGTTGCGAGTTACAAAAGCCTTAGTCTAATTCCTTGTACTAACATTATATCAAAACAGGATTTAATTAGTGTTTTTAGATACAAGCCTATGAAATGAATCCAAAAGCCAACTTCTACCTTCGATTTACCTCAAATTGTTGGGTGGATTATGACACACTTGTTTCTGGCTTTTGGCTGAAAGTGAAATCGTCATGTGTTTCAAACAAGCTGGTGAAATTTAAAAAAAAAAAAAAATCGTTTCCGAGTCAGATGGGTTGACAAAGGCCATTAATATTTGTATATGAATTGGTTCAACTCACCCAATTTAAAGTGAATTCGATCGTACTCAGACCTGGATCAACTCATTTAGCATAGAGTCAGTCTTCACAGGCCTTAATCTTAATGTGTGAGACATGCTTTCACCGGGTAAACAGACCATTTTACTGCATGAGAATTTAAAAATCTCTCCGATCTGCAACTCAACAACAAGATTGAGAAGACTCAAATCATCGAGCAAAATTGGTGTTTGGATTCATCCTGTAACTTGGATGCTGCAAAAATCCCCTTGAGCTCATCACAAAAAAAAAAAAGTCAAAAAATAACCATAGGTCAATTGGCAGTGCATATTAAGGCATAAGAAATCCAATAAGCTACTGACATCATGTAATTATGAACCTTATACGCTATTATATATTCTTCCTGTGATCGTCATCTTTGATGAAGGAATAAGATAACAATATGTCTCAGTATCTGCCATCGAATCGGCGGTCCCGATCTGCAAAATGACACACCACCTTCCCTTCTTTGAGTTCTCTTGCATGCAAGGCTGATCCAGTTGGATTGAAAGATGACATGGAAGCCAATCATTTTGACAATTGCTTTGCTGATTCCAAGTCTAACAATAGGATTCAAAATAGATGATATGGCTGCCTCATTCATGTGGAGCAGTTGAATAACTTTTGACCTAGCACCATATAGAAAGCTGCATATTTTTTGAGCAAAATTGGAAAGCTACAACCTCGAAGCTACCAAAATTGAGTTGATTCCTCCAAACCATCCATCTCCTTGATTTGATGCTTATAAATCTCAAGTCCTCTCACACCTAGACGAAGGGGACAGTGATTAAGAATATTCTCCTAACAGAGATTGACAATAACTGGCTAAATAACAAACCAAACCCTCCTAGGGAGACCTTGTTTGCACCCACCCATAGTATTATCCTAACAACTGTCACAAGCCAACACATACCACCAACCCATGCTACTATTATACCTATCCAACTTCTCTACCATTAAGAATTAGACAATATCTCAGTTCTATGGACTGTTTTCACACAGGATATCAAGACTACTTTCCCTTGCTCTCTTATATGAATTTCGTGCCTGCGAGGAAGAAATAAATGGACTCAGAAGCAACCTGCATACAAAACTATTGGCTAGCATGAGACCGATATTAGTTAGGGTATCATGCTCGATATATAAGTTGTTTTTTTTATTTTTTAATAAATTAAACATCAAGTTGCTTGGTTAAATAGAAAATTATTCCTTCGATCTCTACTGTTACAGCATCCATGCATGGATGCATGGATTGTGCACATGCGTGCACATGTTGCAATCTTGCTTTCCCGGAGGCACTCCCTTTCTGTGCCTTTGTCTTAATATTATTTAGAACAAGGTACAAACTCCTTGTCATAGTTAGAAAAGTTATTAATTAGCAGCTCCGTCTGTTCACGTTCATTATGTTATCACCACAAGCAATGACACCCTAATTTCCACATAATGGTTACTGATTTATTCATAGATGACACTGCAAGAGACACAGACCAACCAGTATTAGCTTTCACATAATAATATTGCATTCTTTCTATCATTTTTCCACATGTTACAACAAATGAATTATCTAAATATTCTAGTTGCATTTTTATTTTCTTAAGAAAGAAAAGAAGGGGGAGGATATTATTATGTTAAAACTTGGGTATCTTATCAGTATAAACCTTGTTCTTCACTCTTCGGTGCCTTGCTGCAGCATCCATTGACCCTTATTTTGCCATCCGAATACCTCCATCTTTTTCCATAAAATGCACCTTTTAGCTGGACCGCAGTCTAGATATATTATACGGTGCTTTATATATATTATGGCTTGCACGTGCCAACGTACAAGGCTTGCGTCATTGTTGCGTGCCCTGCATGGCCACCTTTCTGTGGACACGCTTTTTAATTGGTCAGCATAGTCTTTCTCATTTGAGAGTGAGAGAGAGAGACAGAGAGAGGGAGAGTCTCAGTGGATGGTGCAAGGTCGAGAAAGTTTGGTATAGTGTAGTTTATATGGTCTTTTTCATTTGAGAGAGAGAGAGAGAGAGAGAGAGAGAGAGAGAGAGAATCTCAGTGGATGGTGCAAGGTCGAGGAAGTTTGGTATAGTGTTGTTTGTATAGTCTTTTTCATTTGAGAGACAGAGAGAGAGAGAGAGAATCTAAGTGGATGGTGCAAGGTCGAGGAAGTTTGGTATAGTGTATGGTTTGTACGGATACCAGGTGATGTTGGGCGATGAATAGGAGCCTCTCCTGGCATCGAGCTGGGCCAGGTTGGGATGGCCATGGCTATGAAGTGGGGTGGAAGGTTCATGGCAAGGACTTGACCATGAGGTGGAGGGACTTGAACGCATGAACCCTGGGTCCGACTTAGGTTGGATACTGTCACGTCGCAATCGAGGCAAGTGCCAAGCCACATGTGCACATTATCTACGTACATTGCTGAATAATGATTGAAAGCCAACAAAGGTGGCAGATCTCGGGTACATCACTATGGGTTCGGCGTGATTGGAACTGATCAAGTGAACGGACCGGAACTTTTCTCTTTATTTTTTGTCAGAAATCACCATAGTGCATAGGCCTTTCATGAACTGCCGCGACTGTTGTTAAAGGAATTCATAATATATAGACAAAAGGTAATGCATAAGATATATAAATTTAAAATAATTTATAAAAAAAATTTGAGATTAAGAATACACTTACACCTTATAGTTTGAAAAGTTTACGCTTGCCCTCTTAAAATTTATTTTTATCTAATACTTTAACTCATAACTTAACATAACACTAATCAAACCATTAACCTTAAATGAGACCTAAATGTTACCTCAGTTTTTTTAAAAAAATGATCAAAATAATCTTATGTGATATAATAGCCTTCAAATGACATAAAAAAATATATGTATCCTCCTCCTTATTCAAGAATATTTTTGATATTTTATATGAGGTGAACGGTTTCAATGATGCCATTAATTCAACTAGGTATAAGTATAGATTTTTCCAACTATTTGATGTAAGTGTAATAAATGTAAATCTTAGAAATATTTTTGTAATTTTACTCATAAATTTACTATCAATGTAATGTCTTTATATAAGCCATTAGAGACCTATGTAACACATATCCTCTTATTCGCTATACATGCATGTATTTATCTCTCTCCTCCTCCCTTTCCTACCTACACACAACCATGTATATTGAAGCATAATTTTCTCGTAAGTGCCAAGTATACTACATGTTCATAATGGTGCCATCAATATAATATTATTACCATTAATCATCATAGACGAAGGCATATCTTCTGCTCACAGTCAAAATTATAAGTGTCAAATCATAATCAACAGTATAGATTTGTGACTTAGACATCACGGCATTTATTTTATGATCATTAAATCTTTTATGAAATATTTAATATATAATATATAGTCCAGCTAATATAGAGGGGAGGTTAGATTGGGATCCGCTTAACTATATTTCAAGTTGACTTCAGTTAAACGAAATGGAAACATGAAGAGGAGGGGGGGAGTATGACACTGGTGATTCAAGCCATTGAGTATAATTTACCATCTCTAAATTTTTTATAAACTAAAATTCCTATGATCCAAAAAACTCTATCTTGTGCATCAAGCATTAAAAGATAGATATTATTTTATATTATTTAAATATTTATTTTTAATTACTTATATTAATGATCTTCAAATCATGCAATTATTGGTTTGTAAATAATTTAAAAATGATAGATCATATTTATCAACTCGGATCACCAATTTGGAGCTATCGTCTTTTAATTTTACCTGATTGAATTCGATTTGAAATACAATCTACTAGATTCTTGTTCACCAATCTACACACACGTGCAGGCATACATATATGCATACATAAATGCATGTGTATGCATGCCTATATGGATGCATGCATAAATACATTCATAAATGCATGCATAAATACATTCACAAATGCATGGGTGCACTCATGCGTGCATGCATGTAAACTAAAGTACTTATAATATTTAGTTTGAGCCTAACTGGGACCAAAATTCTTGAAGTTACTCTTGAAGGGTCCATGAGCCAAATTAGATCAGCAGCTACTAAAATGTGCCATGCATTGCATGATTACGTCTAGTATAAAAACGTTGAAGCACCGAATCATCATAGAGTTGACTATCATCAATTGGTTATCATATGTTTGATCCATGCAGTACAAGCATCATCGCAGTTTGTAAAGCAAGAAAGTACTTCCATCATTGACTCTTTTCACTTTTAATGAGCAACGGATGCCAGCAATATCCGTCCTCCAATCCTACCATCCCTCATTACTTTTAGATAAGTGTAGGCGAGACTCGATTCTTAACTTTTTGGTACAACCAACTAATAGAGTCTACTAACAATCTCGTAGTATCTTTGACAAACTACATCAATGTTATCCATCTCACCCTTCACCCCCGGAATACAATGAATGCCTCTTGAAACAAGACCCATCTAATCAAGTGGGATTTAGAAATGGTGTTCATGGAAAGCAGTATAGACCTTGGCAACGTCTTCGGGTCTTCTAGGTAGAGTAGGTTAAGGACAGAAGAGAGGAGGAATTACAAACTGCAGAAGAACCGCCTGCTACCTTCTTAGATATCCAACAGAACTATTTATTAGCTCTATGCTTCAATCAGACGCAGTTCCATCCCATTGAACTCTCACTTGGCAGCATCGATCCTCTCAATAACAACGAGAGCTGATAACAAAAGCCATAACAAGCTCGCAGGCTATTCTATCCCCAGGACAGTGTTTTGATGCTTTTCTCTTGTAAAGCTCCCATTTTCCTGGACCTCATCTTTCAACTCCGAGCATGGAGTTTTTTCGTCCCACTTGGAGAAGATTGGTCTATAGTTTATGTTTTGACGTACGAGTTAAGGTACCCAAAAAAAAAATGCAGACTTTGTGGAAAATATCAAAATATTTTATCCAACTGAAAAGTATATCATCGGTTTTATTTATCTTTTATATCTTTATCATTCAACTTTATGTTTGTCAGGAGACCTTCAATCCCACGCAACAAGTGTTCCACATGTCAAATGAGCATAAACTTCCATTGGTTCTCATTGCCGTTCTCAAGGAAATATTGTTTTGATATAACTTCTATATTTATCAATCATTTTATCTTTTGATATTGTTTTCATTCTTCAACCTTCAGAACTAGAATAGTGGCTCAAACTCCTAATTTTCTTGATTTGACTATCCTCATCACTCTTAATTTGGTTTGTTGGATGTAACATGCCTACCACTTCATTCTTAATATTAATTATAGGCCACATTACTCTATGATTAAAATATAGACACTAATCTTGACTCAATTTTTTCAACTTGTAAAATATTTTGATCACTTCTTATGACTTCTTATAGTTGCCATGCCAGCAATATAAGATGTTTTCGTAAACCTTTTGACATGCGGCAGCTCATACTTTTCTAGGACATAATCAGTCATGGCTTTATGAACAAAGAAATAGATGCAAGTTACACCATTTTTCAAGAAATACAAAACTAGTACATGGTCTAGCAAATTTGGTATTATACAATAAATTTGCAAATATGAAGGTATATATAGTTGGATTTGGTTTTGGAGCATATATCTCCTCTTAATTAAGCTTGGTTAGCACTTCCTCCATTTGGGAAAGATCTAAGATTTCAATCTTGGTAATTGTCTTCCTACTTTATTTCTTTACAAAATATAACTATCTATAAATATTATCAATAAACATCATCAATAACAATACAAGAATTGATTATTATTGAAAAATAAATATTGATAATTAATAGGAATTACCATATTATAATGAAAGCCAATTTTGAAGAACATAATTTTTTTTTATGACAATATAACTATGCCATGACAACTATAAGTAGCCATTTTGGCTAGCCGACATAATATAATGAACCAAGACCATAATTTTTTGGCATTGCTACCTAAATTAAAAATTACCATACCATTGTTTTCAAACAGTGACAACTGACAAACTCAAACAAGATCTTTTGATATGTAAATTATAATTATATATAGGTTCATACGAATAAGATGAAGCTGTCCCGAGACAATTACACCACTAGCTCTTTCGCTCACACACAAATAAATAATAATAAAAAAAAAATCATTGCATCACGGTATCTACCAATATAAAACAATCTGTGACAAGGGATAAAGATGGCACGGAAATAGGACAATTGCCCAATCATGTACGAATCTTTAACTTTGACCATGTACTACCTAGATGAAATCGATTAAACAAAAGCAACAAAAATTTTCACCCACCTTCAAATTGTAAAAAAACCCAAGCCAGATGTGAACTGCCATGTCGGGACGTACTCAGTGGGGCCCTTCTGTCAGCAAGAGGGTGCGGAAATGGGCATCACAGTAGAAAGTGGCGGCACCAAGCTAGATCCACGTGTGAAAATCTTATTGGAGAAAATCCATGACGTGGATTGAGGCGCCGACGCGTAAAGGTCGCCGGTATGCGACGACCAGCCACTCACGGGACGCGGCGCCTCTGGGTCCCATCTCACGACACTAAATCTCGCCACGTCATCGCATCCCCCCCCCCTCTCCACCTTCTCCTTCCCTCCTACGGCGCTGCCAGCGACACTTTGACCGCCTGTATTCGGACCAAATTACCACTATTTTCTCCTCGGAAACTCCCAAATTACCATCCTCCTCTCGAGTCCTCAACTCCCGCACTCACAGTGCAAGTGGTAGTTACAGTAATTCCACCATTACTATAGGGGCTTTTTAGTCAGAACGTATGGACTCATCGCAGCCCGCACTCTTTTCAGTGCGAAAGATTGAAACCGGAGGATTTAAAAGCCTCTGATACGGACCTCCCTCTAAACACCCCCTTCGCCTGCTCCATCAATGGAAAATCCTCGTCATCAGAAAACAAAAAATAAGAAAGAGTAGCAAATCTATTAATCATGATATAAATAAAAAGAGCCACACAATTTCCATATTAATCAATTCGCCAAGCTCACATCCTAGCTGTCCCTCCCGGTTTTCCCGTCGAGTCAACCCCCCTCTCCCTCCCTTCTAAATACTCTGCACTCCCCCTCCCGGCCACCGGCCAATCCCGGTTCCTCCTCACGCCCTCCGGCTACTACTAGAAGAAATTATTAGAAAGTATTACCTGGAGAGTAGAATTTTTTTTTAAAAAAAAATACGAGAGAAAAATTTCGATGAGAGTGGAGAGCAGGAAGAGTGAGGTGGTTGAGATCTTCATTTGCATTAATACCGGGTTTTAACTGGGAGTAGCTGTGAAGGGAAACTAGCTGGTGCCCACTTTTTATTCTTTGTTTCCATTTTTCTTCCCTGTTTTTCTTATTTACAACTATTTTCACGAAATTAGGAAAAAAAGAAAAAAAGGCCACCGAGATAGGGGTCCCCGTCCATAGCCGCCGCAACGGAGTGGCAGCGAAGAAGAGGAAGAAGAAAGGGGAACACCGGACGACGTTGACGCACACCGTACCATGGTTCACCACCCGCTGATGTGCCCCGGATCGACGTCCGCTTAGCCGTCATGCCCTCGCCGTTAGCGCCGTTTATGCTCGTCCTGCTCGCGGCAGGGCTCTTCGCGCCGGCATTAGGGCAGAACCTAACGTCGAAGGCCGATCTCGCTGGGTTATATAGCTTGAGGGCCTCGCTCGGTCTCCGGGCTCGGGACTGGCCCCGCCGGACCGACCCGTGCTCAGCCTGGACTGGAGTCCGGTGCCGCGCCGGCCGGGTTGTCTCATTGAATCTCTCCGGTCTCCGCCGCACCCGGCTTGGACGGCTCAATCCCCGGTTCGCTGTTGACGGGCTCCGGAAACTCTCCCGGCTCGAATCCTTCAACGCGACCGGGTTCGCCCTCCCCGGCCCCATCCCGGACTGGCTCGGCCGCCGCCTCCGGCCGGTGTTCTCCACCCTCGACCTCTCCGACGCTGCCATCTCCGGCCCTATTCCCTACTCTCTCGGAAGCGCCACCGGCCTCGCCGTGCTCTCCCTTGCCGGCAACGCCATCAGCGGCAACATCCCACCGACCCTCGGCCAGCTCGGCAACCTCTCGGTCCTCGACCTCTCACACAACTCGCTCTCCGGGGCCATCCCGGCATCCCTCGCCTCCCTCGCCTCCCTCGCCAACCTCTCCTACCTCGACCTCTCCTCCAACTTCCTCACCGGCCCCATCCCCCTCGCTCTCGGCACCCTCCCGAAGCTCAACACCCTGATCCTCTCCAACAACAGCCTCACCGGATCGGTCCCGGCCCAGCTTGGCGATCTCTCCTTCCTTGCCTCCCTCGATCTCAGCTTCAATTCTCTCGCCGACGCCCTCCCCGACGATCTCAGGAACCTCAGGAGCCTCCGAGTTCTCAACCTGGGCAGCAACTCCCTCTCTGGCCTTCTCGCCAGCAGCCTTTTCTCCGGTCTCTCCCGGCTCAGGTCTCTTACGCTGAGCCACAACAACTTCTCGGGCGGCTTGCCGGACTCGCTGTGGTCACTGTCCGAGCTGCGGTTTCTTGATATTTCCTATAACAACCTCACTGGCACGCTTCCAGACCTTGTGCCCGCCGTTGCCAATGCCAATGCCAATGCCAGTGGTGCTGGGTTCAATCTCTCCAACAATCTCTTTTACGGGTCGATTTCTTCAGGGTTTGCTGTCGTTTTCACAAGGTTTAGTGTGGCCGATATCTCCGATAATTACTTCCAAGGCGCATTGCCTGTTCATGGCAGCAGCAAAAATTTCTCTTTTGGATCGAACTGCTTCCGCAATGCCTCGAATCAGAGGAATTTGACTGATTGTCAGGAGTTCTATTTGCAAAGAAGGCTGCCTTATTATGGCGCGGTAACCCCAGGTATTGCTCCGGCTCCAACAAGTTCTTCCAGTGGGAAGAGCAACAGAAAGTTGAAGTATATCTTGATAGGGGTTATCGGGGGGCTTCTGTTAATTGTTATTTTGGTTCTCGTGATTGTGCTGTGTGCGATGAAATGTGGAGGCCAGAAAGCCGAACGGAGGACGAGCAGCGGGAATGCAGGCCCTTCTGGAGCACAGCCTTCTGCAGTCTCTGTGAATTTGTCAGCTGTGGGGGAGGCCTACACCTACGAGCAGTTGGTTCGGGCGACTGCGGACTTCAGCGGCAAAAACCTTATCAAGCATGGGCGCTCAGGGGATCTCTACCATGGTGTTTTGGAGAATGGCATTCCTGTGGTGGTGAAGAGGATCAATGTGCGGACAGTCAGGAAAGAAGCTCATGCCGTGGAACTAGATTTATTTTCCAGAGGTTTGCACGAGAGGCTGGTGCCATTCCTAGGACACTTTTTGGATAATGAGAATGAGAAGCTCCTTGTATACAAATATGTACCTAACGGTGACCTATCGAATGCGCTGCATAGAAAGTCGGGAGAGGAAGAAGAAGGACTGCAGTCATTGGATTGGATTAAGAGATTGAAGATTGCAATAGGGGTGGCTGAAGCTCTATGTTATCTGCATCATGAGTGTATCCCACCTCTGGTTCATAGGTATTGCTCACACTTTGTTGTAGTAATAACAATCATTTTAGTTAGATTATTCTTTTGCATGAACAACTATCAGAAGTTTACTAAAAACTTGCTAACATGTCAGTGGTGCATATGACAAAGGTAGCCTTTATTTTCTCTTATCCCTTTATTCAATAGTAACAGGACCATCTGAAAAATTTATATGCCCAAAAACTATTTTGCTTATGCCAACATTTTATTCAATCCATTTTTATCAATGGAATTTTCTGATTTTTTTTATTGCATAAACTTTAGTGGTTTTATTGAACAACAAATAAATCCAAGAATAGGTAGTTCAAAGTTTGTATATTTTCTTCTGAACTCTTCTCAAATCCTTCCTCTAGGGACTTCTTCTGATTAGCTGTTTCTTCTTCATATTGGATTCCAAGCATCTTGGTGCCCATTGTCTATTATATTATGAAATTTGATTGGCAACATTTGCATTCTACCTCCTTACAGCTAATAAAACCTCTTTGAGAATTGATGATTGGACTGTGAATGTTATTTTTCTCATTTTAAAACTTCAAAAGAGTTTGAAGTCCTCTGGGGCTAATCAAATGTCCAATACTTGCTCTTATTGGGGTTTTGCCATTCTTGCTTGCTAGTGCCATATGTCTTTAGGTTTATGCATCTAAATTCTAATTGTGTTGGATCCCTTGAAGATCTTTGATTTTAGCCTCTAGTATCATCCTTAGGCCTTCTACATTTTTGGTTCTTCCCGCTATCTTGTTGCATGTCTCAATCCCACTTTAAGGATTTTTGGGGCTTCTTATTTTCTTTTGGAAAACTTGTACTTCAGTACTGGCTCTTGATCATTCTTTGGCAGATTGATCTTCTTTACCTTAACTTCCTTAGGTTAAGACACTAATATTATGTGCATTGTCGTTGTTAATCAAAACAATATTGTGCAAATCTTGCATTTGTCTAGTGCCCACTATCAACTAATCTATTTTATCCTATAAATATTAATTTCATTTGTCATCTCTTTATTTTTTTAATCAAGTAAATATTCAGCCCTTAATTGACCATTTTGACTGTTATTGACCTTCCTAGTATTGATGAAAATCATTATCCATTGTCCACTCTTGCAGTTTCCTAGATCCCGAAATTATTTACATCATTCTATTATATTGATATAATCTTCTATCTTGCCTCTTGATCAAATATCTATGCTTTCTCTTTGCTTGACATAATGCTTGCATGGAACCATTTATGAGTCATGACCAGGGATGGATCTGGGGATGCGATGGGACCCATGCCATGTCTAAGATTCCCAAAACCCTCTGTGGAGCCATTAATTTCTACTGCCCCACACCAAAATATTTGCACTCCACCCCCCAAAAGTTCTTTGCTTACTTTATCACTCCTACATTATCAGGTTGCTAATGCTTATTTTTTAATTAGTTATTGATTACCATTTTAAATGCTCTTTTCTTATCATCCAGAGTTATAACGCTAAACGTAGAAGGAAGAATCAAAATAATATAACTTTCTCAACAAGATAAAATGGATGGGAAACTTTTAGGGGGTGGGTGCCTTTTCATAAAATTACCTATGATTATATTGACAAGTTGACTAGAGATGTCTTCGGCCTTATGTGGGAATCTTTTTGGGTATAAATCAGATTTGTTATCATACCAGGCAATCTAATTCACAATCTCTTTTATGTCATGAACTAAACTGGACTAAACGATCTATAAAAGACACCATAGGGGGTGGGGTGGAGATTTTCTAATTTAGTCTGAAAGAGGTACATTGTTTCTTTAAATTTATGAGTTTAAATCTTGATTTCCCTTTATGTTCTCCTTTTCTTATAAAAGATATTGCATACATATACACATGTACATACAGACACACCTGTTTGATCTTTGAGATTTGAATCATGGATTAATATGTTTGTGCATGTACATGCAGTCATTTTGATATTATATGTTTGAAAGTAACTTTGATATTTATTTTTATTTAATAAAATTCTTAAAAGTAGACTCTTATTGTTTTTTTCCTGGTCTATATTATTGCCCCACCGCGAAGGAAAGAATCCTGGCTTTGCCCTTGTTCATGACTTTATCGATATTCATACTTAGTGATTTTTATAGGTTGGCCTTACCTCATTTTCTGCTTAATAACTTGAAACTTGAGATTTGTCATCCGATCTTGTAACCGCATGTGCCATTTATCTGATCTTCAATCCTTGTACTACCTTGAAATTCTTCCAGCTTTAAGTCTAATAACTATTACCTAGTTAGTTCTTGCTTGTCAATTTTCTTGCCTTGGTCTTCTCTGGATTAACTTTATCACCTCCTCTATTCTCTTTCTTATATTAATCAATGAATTTTTGTGTCCCATTTTTGTCATCAATTAGTGCATTGTTTTTAATGGTATTTCTTGCTTGCAAATTTCAAACACCTTCAACCTATAGCACCACATTTTTGGGGTACAGTAAAATCCCTAGTTGCATACAAAAGAATGTCAGGTCATGCATCTTTGCAGGTTCCATGTCCTTATGCTAGAAACTTAGGATTTTACATCCAGATGCTAGTATTGAGTCCTGAAAATGGAACTATTTATTTATTTTTTTAAGCATACAACCAAATAAGTGTTACAAAACAATGAACCTTGTTGGGGGGAAAAATGGACCACCCACAAATTAAAGCACCCAAATTAGAAGGCTGCCGAGCTCATCTAGGCTGCCGAGCTCAGAAAACCGAGCTCATGCAGGTCGAGCCGAGCTTAGAAGGCCGAGCCGAGCTCATGCAAGCCGAGCCCAGAAGGCTGCCGAGCATAGAAGGCTGCCGAGCTCAGAAGGCTGCCGAGCTCAGAAGACTGAGCTCATGCAGGCCGAGCCGAGCTCAGAAGGCCGAGCCGAGCTCAGAAAGCCGAGCCGAGCTCAAAAGGCCGAGACCAGAAGGCCGAGCCAAGCTTAGAAGGCCGAGCCGAGCTCAAAAGGCCGAGACCAGAAGGCCGAGCTGAGCTCAAAAGGCCGAGCACAGAAGGCTGCCGAGCTCATTCAGGCCGAGCTCATGCAGGCTGCCGAGCTCAGAAGGCTGCCGAGCTCATGCAGGCTGCCGAGCTCAGAAGACCGAGCACAGAAGGCTGAGACCAAAAGGTCGAGCACAGAAGGCTGCCTAGCTCAGAAGGCCGAGCACAGAAGGCTGCCGAGCTCAGAAGGCCGAGCACAGAAGGCCGAGATCAGAAGGCCGAGCACAGAAGGCTGCCTAGCTCAGAAGGCCGAGCACAGAATGCCGAGACCAAAAGGCTGCTGAGCTCAGAAGGCCAAGCTGACCTCAGAAGGCCGACCTCGTCGTCCACATGCTGCGGCCATGCCCTGCAGCAGTCTTACCGCACCATGCTTTACTTGCCGGCCACGCTACGACATATCAACCAGGGACCATACCCTGCTACGACTGTCAACGCCTCACCATTCCCAAGAATGGACTGTACTGCGCGCCACAAGCAAACTCTGGCTGCATGCCATCTCCTCCCATGATGGGAACGGACCATCCACGGCAACTCATTACTTCTACGCCCACGTCGAATCGTGACGGTAATCCATTAATTCGCTCAGTCACATCATAGGTAACCCTGGCACTTCCCCTATAAAAGGGGAGCTTCTTCCTCTAAAAAAGGGGCTTTTTCCTTCCAAGGGAGGGCTTCGGACTTCTACATACAGTCTATCTCCTTCTCCAAAATTAAGTCCCTCTCTGACTTAAGCATCGGAGGGCCGGCGCCGGAAACCCCGGCCACCGGCTTTTTGCAGGCCTCCACGGAGGACGTCGCTCGCCGACGGACCGCCGCCCGCCAGTGTTCGTCGGAGCTCCTCCTCCTTGGTCTGCGGCCGCCCCTGGGTCCAATTTCCAGCAACAAACCTAATGCCCTTGTAATTTGGATAACATTAGAGTTGCCCTAAAGAGGACTTCTTGGAGTATCAGGATCCATGAGCTGAATCCAAGTAGTTGGAACAAGGCTGGATGGTCATGGCTATGGTTATGCAATTAGTTGAAGTTTACAGCAGATAGATTAGAAAATGTCAAGATCAAAGACATATGGTTCCCTTCTTTGACCTAATACACACTACATTTGTCATCCATAGTTTCATGCTTATGTGTATATATAACTTATAACATTGAGGAGATATTGCTGTATAAATTAGTTATTACGATCTAAAATATATAAGGTGTAACATTGCATTTTCAAAATTGCTTGGACCATTTCTTGCCAGCAACTAGAAAACAAGAAAATAAGTTTCTATCAAATTTCAGTTGCTAAGTCCATTCTGTTTGAGCAAACACACTATTATGGCATATTGCTTGGTCACATTTAGAGAATGTGGGTCATATCAAGTTATTGCTGACTTGTAGCAAACTTTAAGCTAGCTTGATTTGAGCCTGCAATTCATCTTAGAAAGGGTCCATTTTCCTTTAAAAAAATCTTTTAACATCAAAATCCTATAGCATATTGCATAGCAAGGAACTTTCTGCCTCTACTTGACAAATTTGATTTATTAGATTCAAATGCTACTTGCATGTCAGAGCCAATTTTGACCAAGTTGTTGCAGTAAAAAAAGGGGGAGAAATTTATCTAGCTATGACCAACTGAGATTCTCGTGTGGCTGCAGAGATATTCAGGCAAGCAGTATTCTCCTTGATGATAAGTTTGAAGTGCGGCTTGGAAGTTTGAGTGATGTATGTACTCAGGAAGGGGAAGGCCACCAGAATGTCATCACCAGGATATTGAGATTGTCACAGTAAGTGTCTGTTGTGATGTATCTTTGCCATACCGTATATTCTAATATCTAGGATAGCAAGCTGGTATTTGTAAGCTGGTTTCTCTTTATATCTCTGTGCATCTTCCTGACTATTTTTCATTTATTTTGTATCTTGTTATAGTTATTCTGACCTTAATATTCGTTACCCATCATTTAAATTTTTTTTCTGATATCCAACTTTTGTTAATGCTATGATATGGGCTAGTGTTCACTTGCATTAAGTTATAAACAAAGGCAGTTGAGTAAGTAATTTTCTATTAGAAGTAATTATATTTCTTTTTTTTTTGTGGATTAGTTTTATTTATAAGTTTGATACTGTTGCAATCTGTAGTGTGCATATTGGGTTGCCACCTAGATACTAGAATTTGGGGGGTGGGGTTGGTGGGAATCCTTGAGCTATGAAATAACTACAAATTTTTAGTCTGTTAACAATAGACATTTCCTGAGGCAATATGGATGTATTTTCTTGGAGATTTGAACTAACATGTCTTGTAGAAACATCAATGACACTGTTGGAAATTCAAAAAGATTGCTTCATGTTATTATATCAAATGAGTCTGAAGTGCGAACTATTCAGCTTGTCCAACATACGCACACGTAGAGAGAGATAGAGAGAATGCCATTTGGAATAATTGGAATCTTGACCAGAAAGTGTGGTATACTGACCGATGTAAATGATGAGAAAAGCAATGAGTGTAATTAAAAAACTACAAGAGATGAAATCTTGTGGATACCTTGTTTAGAAATATAAAATCACAAGAACCCAATTTTTTAGGTTGGATCGAGAATGGATCAGACTTAATAATCATGATCCTTGAACATTGTCATTGGTTTGATACGGATTCACCATGTGGAAAGTCTAGTGCAAAGATATCAAGTTTATTTGTTTGAAAAATCTGAGGGCATAAGAACCCAAACACTGTCAAGGAAAGAGTTTGTGCCATAAGAGTTAATAGGAAGTGCAAGTCTAAATTAGATGTTATATTTTAGTTTTTCTTTAATGATTTATATAATTGCTATTGTTGGCTTTAGAGTCCTAAATTAAGTAAAATCAGTATCCGGAACTCCTATTGAAACTGAAGATTATGTTGTGAAAATTGTAAAGTCACTAGCGTCAAGCTTTTGAGAGGTCCAATTGTCATTATAGATGAAGCTATATACGGATCTGAATTTTGTGGGGTCTTTTCTTTTCTGCTTCAATACTTTTTTCTTTTTATTCTTTGTATAGGCTTTGTCTTGTCATAGGAGGTGCCCCCCTCTTCTTTTATGTGTCATGTTTCTAAAGCTGAACAGACAATATTTGTTGAGTTCTAATATAATGGCCAATCATCCTTAGAAAAATTCAACTAAACTTTCAAATAAAATTTTTGAATCTTTACCTCTTCCATGGTCGCCATAATGTTGTTGGGATATAGATGGGGCATGCTTAGGATTTTTTTAAAATTTTGTTATATTTCTTGGATTTTTTTTGGATGAATCTAAGGAGTTGTTTAAAAGGTGCAAACTCGGGTATTTTGAATCATGTTGCTTGAATAATAGTTGTGGTTGTTAACCGTAGGTTAATTTATTTATTAAGGCCATTTGGGGTACTTTTTACGAGGGTTTTGGTTGTATTTTAAAAGATTGAAGGGAGGCAAACTAATGTATCTGTATCTTGATGATTTTTGCAAATTAAGTGAACCCTCCATATTCCTCTTTTGTCTCTGTTCTTCATCTTTTCTCCTTTCCTGAGTCCCAATACTTAGATCTGATTCTGATCTAAAACATTCATAATTCTTCTCCCCCTCCTCCTCATGTTTTCCTCCTCCTTTGTCCACTCCTTCGTCCTCCTCTTCTTCTTCTACTTCTTTCGCTTTCCTCCTTTCTTCTCTTTCCTCATGTATCAATATTTGAAAACTTTTTAGCTGTAAAAGGAAATCAAATTCAAAAAGGGGATATGTGATTTATGTTCTTCGTAACCCTTAGTCCTTGATCTCCTCCCCCCTCTCATTCTTCTACTAATACCCTTTTCTATTCCTTCCTTACGAATCTTATTATCGAAAAAGATTCATCATAATATCCAATTGTCATGAATATTGCTCATCAAATCTCCTTTCAAGGATCATTGCTCTTTCACCCTATGTGAAGATTAAGGACTGTATTTGGTGTTCTAACCAACGAAGGGTTACATGATTTATAGTGCCTGAATCAAGCCTTACATAATACTTTGTGATGATGGCTAATGTGAAAATATGTTCATGTTGAATTGTCAATATCATATAAGTCAAAATATGCATGCTGGAAGTTTTCTTGGTAAAAATATGGTGTCAATTTGGAAGTCGTGCATTTTGACAAAAGCTTTCCGCACCCCCCCCCCCACACACACACAAAAAAAAAAAAATACTCACATATTGTTACCTTGAAGAGATTATGCCTTAGGTTCATCCATCAAAAGCTTGAGCAAGCAGAAGGTGTTGGCATGCTCTATATATATTCTCATCCAATTCCCGCTCTCTCACTTGATATTGGAGTTGTTATTTGTTTAAAGAGTTTAGTTAGCAGTCTCGCATTACTACGTAGGGGAGGTCAGCTAAGTTTAAGCTTGGTCAAAGTAATTCTTTCCATTTCTACTCAATTGTTACAACCATTGTTAATGTGGCCAGTCATTAACCACTCATGAGCAGTCTTCTAGTGTTGCCATTTTTAAGATGATATACTATGGTGGATCAAGGAGAACAATCAATTTATGAAAGAATTCTGCTGAAACAAATCACATATTAATTTGAATAGTGCCCAAGTAAGAATTGGATTACAGTGTACCATCTTTATATGCAAATCAATACTTGTGACTTGGTCCAGGTTGGTCCTTCGCTGCTGCATGCTGATAGTAGGATATGCACTGCAATAATTAGAACATGTGTAATGCAGAGTTTTAAGAGGGGTTCTGCAAAATTTACTGAAAACTATGTATACATGGAGTATCTAATTCAACTAGGAGCAGAATATTATGACAAAGTTCTTATCAAGGACATAATAGGCGTTAAGTTTCAACTGCAGCTGCACTACTTTATTGACCGAAAGATAAATCAACTATGACAAAATGCCATAGTTTGAAGATGAGCGAGCAAGCACTTGGTGTTTGTTTTGGTGTCATTTTATGCTAGCATATGTAGACCGTGGCTACAGGAGTCGTAACTTCCATTATGTGCATGACCTTCATGATGTCCGGCCTACTAGAATGGTGGAAGAATTACCCATGTCAAACATGTAGGGAAGCACCTCTCTAGTTTTAAAAATGAACCTCCTCGAAGTGGAAGAGGAAGGCAATCATAAGGCTAAATCCTATTTCCAATTGAGGAGCTATTTGTACTTTTATGCACCAGCTATGGAGGATATTTCTGCCTCCCTGTATTATGCGCTCTTCAGAAAGGCAAGATTGCGAATGAAGAATGAAATGACAAACCAGTTGGAGTTATGGTGTTTCTTGACATACAAAATTACATAAGAAGAGATTCAGCTTGGACTTGAACCAAGATCTTTTCCATGTATTCCTTTATTTTTTTAATTTTATTGCAATGGTAGTGATTTAAATAACATTTTAAAACAAAAATTAATGAATATAAACTTTTATAAAAAAATAAAATTGTGTGATAAGTTTAATTTTTACAAAGATTTAGGAATATTAATATACTTGTCCTCTTTAGACTTTAGATATATAATTTGCTGTCTACTATATAAATAATATTTGATAATTCTTCTACTGATTCTTGCAATGTTTTCTCCGCCTTCATGAAACTTAAATAAATTGTTCCATAACCACCAGTATCCTAATACCTTAACCATTATTATTTGTTGTATGTATAATAGGAAGTGGCCTGTCATGTTCTAACAATGTTTTCTTTTTGTCCATGATGTACAGGACATCTGAACAAGTCATTTCTGGTGCGCCAACTTACTGAATGACCCCTTTTTGTTCTTTGTTAAATTTTCATTCAACTTATTTCTTTTTCATTCTCTGCAAAAGTGAACTGATCATATTGCTCATATGTGCTCAATGAATCCTCAGGCTCCTCTACTGCGACATGTGCCTATGATGTATACTGTCTGGGAAAGGTTTTGCTCGAGCTAGTCACTGGTAAGCTCGGCATCAGTGGGTCTAATGATGCTGCAACCAATGAGTGGATTGAACAAACATTGCGCTACATCAACATCTATGAGAAGGAGCTCATCGCAAAAATTGTGGATCCATCCCTGATCGTGGATGAGGACCACTTGGAGGAAGTCTGGGCAATGGCTATTGTGGCAAAGTCCTGCCTGAATCCAAAGCCCTCCAAACGTCCACTCATGAGATATATCCTAAAAGCACTGGAGAACCCTCTGAAGGTGGTAAGAGAGGAGAACAATTCTGGCTCAGCCAAGCTGAGGGCTACTTCCTCACGGGGCTCTTGGAATGCTGCTTTCTTTGGAAGCTGGCGGCACAGCTCCTCTGATATTGTGTCCGTCACAGCCCCGCCGAGGGAGGAACAGATATTAAAGCGTTCAGGTACATCAGGGTCCCAAGGGAGTGGTGGTGAGAACTCGTTCTCCCATAAGAGACCATCAAGGGAGATCTTCCCAGAACCATCTGGGGCACATGAGACTGAGGATTGAAGATGATGGTTTTTATGATTCTTTCTATAATAATTTTTGGTATGCTCAGCATTAGAGTGCCTGCCCATGGCATCTGAAGTCCATTTGTATTTGCAAGCATCAAAACGGAGTGAAGTTGATGTCTTGCATTGAGATCAATTCTTTCTCTTTCCATTGGTATATGAAATTACTTGGTGAGCAAAGAGGTTTCCAAGGCGGCCACCCATAGTGGGTCCGAAAGTTATCTGTGCACCTATTGTTGGTCACAGTGATAGATGTTCTGATGGTTCATTGGTTGCGGTTTGTTTATTTTATCTATCCTTTTTTTTCCCCTGTAAAACGTCATGCTGCAATTTTTCCTGCGTAATGTATCCTTCATTGGTGGTCTTTTTGGGAAAATGTAAATTGAATGACTGGGTTTCACATTATGGCTTTCTTCATTCCTCAATCACCTTTTCCTTTTGAATCACTGAACATCAAGCTGCATTTCTTTCCGGTGTAATGTATCCTGCATTGGTGGTCTTTTTGGGTGAATGTAAATTGAATGACTGGGTTTCACGTTACAGCCTTCTTCATTCCTCAATTAATTTGTTTCTGAATTACTGAACATCTAGCTGCAATCTTTTGCTGTGTAATGTATCCTTTGATGGTGGTCTATTCGGGTAAATGTAAATTAAATGACTGGGTTTCACATTACGGCTCTCTTCATTCCTCAGTCACTTTTTTTCTGAATCACGGAACAAAGAGCTGCTTCGAAATTTCTCTGAGAAATGTAACCATATGAAGTTGTTGGTTACTATTTCTTTTATTATAAAAATGCTTTAAAACAATTGTCCAAGGAGTTAAAAGGATATCCTATTTTGAAAAGTGATTAAAGGCTTCTTGTCTTCATTGAAGCTACAAAGAAAACAGAAAAAGAATAAAGGTCCCTCCGCGATTTCAACTTTCTCTGAGCAATGTAGCCATATGAAGTTGTTGGTTACTATTCCTTTTATTAGAAAAATGTCTTCAAAAAAAATTGTCCAAGGAGTTAAAAGGATATCATGTTTTGAGAAGTGATTAGAGGCTTCTTATCTTGATTGAAGCCGCAAAGAAAATAGGAACAAAAATAAGGTCCCACCGAGATTTGAACTCGGGTTACTGGATTCAGAGTCCAATGTCCTAACCACTAGACCATGGGACCGAGTGACAGGAAATAAGCTTAAACTACGATATATAAATGGATAGAACTGCATTACTCTCCGCTTCACGCCGTAAACACGCTCCAAGTGAGGATTGGAGAAAATAGTTTAATATGTGGATAATTCTTGTCCATCCTCTGGTCCTCTGGAGAATTGGCTTCTCATTTTCTACAAATAAATGAGAAAATGAAAGCTCATCTTTTCTAGAGCATAATCATGACTTTTTTTCCTTCTTTAAATCATCAAATTTTTCAACAAGACAAACAAATACAGAATCGAGGCTTTTCTTTTCCATCAAACAGAACAATCATTCCCCCTCGGTTCTTTGCAATCAAAACCGAGTAGAACTACACTGTCCTCCTTCTATAAGCTGCTCTTCTCTGTTTCCTTTGGTGCCTCCCTGTGGTCTTCACCAGAAGCGCCTCGTTACTGCTTGCAACATCACAAGAATACCTATGAAAAAGGCAAGGGACAGCATATCTATCCAAAAATTGACTAAAAGAATATTCTCCGGAAAGGCATGAAACGCCCTTCAAAGAAAGGAGAGGAAACATGGTTGTCGCATAACAAAACGAATGGGAAGGAAAACTGTAGAAGATGGGAGAGGGAAACCTGGAAGTCGTAGCACCTGACCAGGCGAGGCTTGCCCTGGGTGCTCATCTCTATCACCGCCCGCATCATGGCTTCCGGCCGGCGGAACTCGCCGATCGGAGACGGGATCTCGGCTACGCTTTACGCTGACGGTCGGGGGAACAGGCCGGAGGGGGGAGAGAAAAAGGGGAAAGGAAACTATTATTATGACCTTTTATTTACCAAGCTATGCGCCTGTAGCTCAGTGGATAGAGCGTCTGTTTCCTAAGCAGAAAGTCGAAGGTTCGACCCCTTCCTGGCGCGAAGATTAGTACGTCTCTTTTTGCTTCCCCAAAAGCGAAAGTGCCTATTGCGTGTTTTGTCCCACATCGAACGCAGAAGTGTCAACTGCGTGTTTCAATTAAAGAAATGGAAGCGTCTCGTCGTCACGCCTTAGGACGTAATGAATGGACTTGTCTGGGCTCTGGAAAGTCCCCGGGCCGATCACCGCAGAGATGCGGTGCCCAAAATGGGTTTGACCCTTCTCAAGCTCAAGTGGGGGGGTTCTTCTTCTTCATCGCCTTTGGCGAGGGGCTAAGACCTGTATGGAGCCTCTGGGAGAGAGGGGCTAAGACCTCCGCTCGAAGGATTAATGGCCGAACCACAGTTATTCACTTGATCCATGACGGATTAACACAACGGGGCTTACGATCCTGAGGCTCAACTTTTTTTCGGAAAATGCGTTGGCATTTGATGAATGGGGTGAGGACTGAGGCATCACATTAATAATACGGGTCAATTGTCTTGGAATTTTTTTTTCCAACAATCTAACAACCTGATCTTAATTATGCTAGAAATTAATTTTTTTCAACAATCTAAGAATGTGGTCTTGATTACACTAGGCATTACTATTTAATCATTTAATTCAAAACTAAATTTTGTTTTTATTATATAAAATTAGAAAGCTATAATTTTTTTTATAAAAATCAGCTTTTTTAGAAAGTTATATTGCTCTAAAAAATTATGCAAACTGATTTTTTGCTATTTTAAAAATTATACATTTTTTGCAGAATTTTTCTGCAACTTTAAGTCTATGTAGAAATTTTCTGCCGATTAAAAATTTGTATAAAAAAAATACTGAAGCTTTAAAGCCGTGCAGATTTTCTACAAAATTAAATTATGTGCAATATATTTTCTGCAATCTTTAATTTATATGCAGAATTTCCTGCATTTTAAAAATTTATACGGAAAACTCCTGCATTTTTAAAAGCTATGCATAAATTACTATTATTTTAAAAACTCTGCATATTATTAGCTATTGTCAAAATATATACTACTACTTTGAAAACGTGCACAAATTATAAGGTTACATTACTCGTTATATTTCATAATGTGGTTATTTAATTTTATTGATATTATTGCTTTTTATTGTATTTATTTCAAAACCTAAAATCTAACTCAAAATCTTATGAATCAAAAGAGTACTAACAAAAAGATAAATCGGTATATCTAGATTCGTCATAAATTTGTAAAATAACTTTAAAAGAGTAATATCATTTTGTTGAAATTTGTCAAGTATGAGAAAAACTTGATAGATGAATTAATCAAGAGTTTGTCTGTGATTGGAGTAATAAAATCATCGAGAAGGATGGAGCTTAAGCCCACTATTTGGTCACCGACAATGGATACCCAAACTTTATGATTGGAGATTCCATGAAGAATGTTTGACATGGTAGAAATAAAATTGATTTAGTGATTGTATCGGAGCATAATTTTTGAAGTATATCTCTTCCTATCCCAATGATGAGTGCTATTATCAGTGATAAAATTATTTATTGAGAAGACCTATTTTAAGGTCTAATCCACTATAATTTCTTCAGATAAATACTATTATGTCTATCAACACTAAGTGAGATTCAAGTCCACGGGATACCTCATCTATTGCACAGTATAAGTTGCCTAAATATTCTATTTTATGATTTTCAAAAATTTAAATATTTTGTAAGGATCGTTGGAGTTTTAATTTTAAAAAGAATTTAAATTTTTTTATTTCCTAACTTTTAGTTGTTTTAAATGCTTTAAAATATTTTTTTTGTGAGACACCTTTTTTTTTAAAATTGTAACTCTAAAAAAAACAATGTTAGTTTTTGAAAAGATACGGTGTTTCCATTGGAGACCTGATAAGTGGAGAAGAGAGATTTATCAATGCAAACAAAAAAAAAAGTAGAGGAAAATCCAAAAAAGAGTTGAGCCTCAGGATTGTGTTATGGATCAACTAAATAACTATGATTCGGCCATTAGTTCTTCGAGCCAGTACGTAACGATTAGTACCGCATGTGGATCTGTGAGTTCCAAGTCTGATAGCTCGAACCAAAGCCTAGAATAACCGGTTTGGGTCCAAAATTTGAGCCCAAGCTCATTGATCGAGCGGTGGGTTTAGGTCAGGTCAAGACCACACTGCATGCAATTATTTTGAAGCTATACCTAGATTCTCAAACTAATTGATTTGCGCTGGCCAGATCATGTTAGTTGGTAGATGACAAATCCCATGTGGTGACACATTTGGAAAATATGACCTGTTTCTTCTATTATTTCGCTATTTTCATAAAAAAGTTACAAACGCCTCCAAGTATTCAAGTCTAGCGCGAGGACTTTCCCTCCTAATCTTGTTCAATACATTACAGCGGATGCAGAGGGCATTCCCTTCATTCGGGTATAGAGTTTTTCACATCACTATTGCCATCATTGCCGCCTTCGCCATATCGCTTGCGCGACCGTCTCCATCATGCTACTACCGTTATCGTCGTTGCCTCAGCCACATTGACCTATCCTCATTACTATCGTTGCCAGCTCCACAATACCACCGCCGCACTGCCACCAATATCACCAGCACTATCATCACTTCCATCGCTACTACCACCACCGCATTTATATCTTTAAAAATAATTGACCATACCAAACATATTCATATTTTTAAAAATAAAAAAGAAAATAAATTTTTATTTTTTTATTTCTAAAAATAGCAAAAATACAAGTGATGCTAACGGTACCTTAGTTTTGAAACACCACTTTGATTAAAACACTTTCAAAACCAAAAAAAAATTATGTTCACTCGATGCCTACAAGTGCATAATTACCAGAAAAAATGCACTGCTCGAGAGTTTCCAGGGAAAGACCTGGAAATAGATTAACTGCTACTGGAACAAAAAAGATAGATTCATTACAGCAATGTACCAGCCACATTCTAAGTTTCTAGTCCATCCCAAGGAAACTTGTCTTAGAGACCAACTATTCTGGCTTGTTAAGAACAACAACTAATCTCCATTAACTTAGCATATTGGATTTTCACCAGAAATGGTGGCAGCATTTGTGTAGATGGGGTGAAGAACATGGCCCTCCGCAGGCTCGACATGCACCCACTTCCGGCCGCTAAGCTTGTGGCGTTCGAACCAGACATGGCCTTCTTTCAAAGTATACAGAGTATGATCCTTTCCCATTCCAACATAATTTCCAGGATGAAACCTCGTGCCTCGCTGTCGAACAATGATGTTTCCAGGTATCACTCTCTGCAAGACAAACAGAGATTATAGCAAGGGGATATTATTACATAGGACTAGCAGGAACATAACTGATCAAGGACTCCATAAAGAAATAATTTTCTGAGTAGAGAAACCTCTCCTCCGAACTTCTTCACCCCTAGATTTTTAGGTTTTGAATCTCGTCCATTTTTTGTGGATCCTGCAGTCTTTTTGGAGGCCCACCTCCTGAAGATCAAGGTCAGTCCCTCAGATGCTTCTGGCACAAGACCATGAATTCACCATTAGAGCCATTTGGAACAATGACAAAGGACAGCATAATTGACCTTGCGACAAGTCATTGGGTTATTAGTGATACCACTGGCACCAACATACACAGGAACATTCAACACTAGATCCTTGAGACCGGCCCGTCTGCAAATTGAAGAGAGGTTCATCATCTTTCATGAATAAGATACCTACAAAAGCATCACATATGGGTTAGAACTTAGTAGCATGAACTGCAAAGATCCGAACATGATTGGACAGTTAGCAAGAGAAGGCATTTGATACTTGATGCATGGGGTATGAATTTGATTGGTTAAAACCTCTTCTTTTTATTTTAAAAAAGGTTTTTTTCTCAATAGCAATAATCAGAGTTGGTTCGAGATATACCTTCAAAAGTGAAAAAAAATTAGGTAGGGTTCAGCTAGCCAATCTTGCAATACTTGCACTGGACAATGTTGGCTTTGGGTCGATGGAACATATACATAATATTGGGTTTATCAATAACCTTTCTTCCAGCAGATAGAGACTAGTATCTTAGAAAAAGCACCGACGTCAATCTTTCCATATATAACAAATCACAACCATCTTTACCACTTACCCTGCAACAAGACCACCCAATACTTTGCTTCCCAAATATTAAAAATAGAGCGTGTTAAAAAGAAATGAGAAGTGCTAACCACTCGTATAAATTGTTTTCCAAATCCTTAAAAATACTTCACAATGCAATGACAGAATTAGTCTATTAGTCCTCCTTTTCTTAGCACACACACGTACATATATAACATGCCGCTTTAGATTTTATTCTATTAAGGCCATCCAACAAAAAACCTTCACCCTGAAGGGTAATGCCCCTGTGAAGCATGCATAAGATATGACTCCTCTAGACAAATTTGACATTTCTCTGTAACATGCTTCTTTTTAAGAACTAGGACTGGAGGATGCCTGGCCATAATTTGGGTGAAGGTGGGGTCGAACACAGCTCACTGGTATCTAGCACCCAGTGACTTTATTGATAAGAAGAGAGGCTAGACAGCCACCGGCTTTTATTCAGCCCAGTGACTTTGCCAACTTAACCAGTTGCCACATTTCCTCTGACTCAAGTTCAGCAAGTCATTTAGTGAACCAAACAAGATGTAAAACTTTACAAGCAGAAGTTAATACTTAATACAGTGTTTTTGAAATTATCAAAGCATACACGGGAACTTCCCTGGAGAGGCAAACCTCAAACCCAACTTCGATTTCAAAAGGCCTCTCAAATCTGTTGATGCTTTGATTCATTCAATTCAAGGCATTTCAAACCTATAGAATCACATACAAGTAAAAATGAAATCCCAATTTGATACATGGGTATTCAAGTCCACAAATCTGTCAATGATTGATTCTCATATTTACATCACCACAGGTGAGGAAACAAGTGTAAGTCTAGCATCAAATTCCTCAAGTCTGTCAGTGATTGAACACCATTTTTAAATCACTATACGTGAGGCACCAAGAGTTTTGAGGGAAAATTGGGCTTAAGGCGCCAAGGAGTTAAGTCTAATAAATCACATAACTTCCTGTTGCAATTGCAAATGATTCTCATTCTCAGAATAGACCATATGTTGTAAACTAGCATAGTTTACCTCTAACACCATACTTTTACAACGACTAGACTTAAGACCTGGGTTTGCTTAGAATTCTTGAGAATGAGACGAATATACTATAATTACTGCTTCCCACTTATAGTTGTCTCATGATTTGAAGACAGACAGTAGAAAAAGCCATTTTTTTTTCATTTCTACTATCCTCCAAACATGACAAGGACTCCCACGAGTAGGAAAACAACATGGTAAAGCTAATATGCTTGTTTAAGACATAACATTGTAACAAAATAACTTTTAGAGCATAATTGCATAAGAAATGAGAAAGGGCAAACATGTGCATATAATAGTAGCCAAGAACTACATCTGAAAGTTCAGTTTTTACAAATAGTTCTTAAAGTGTAAATTAGTAAGCAACTAGAAATGGCAAATCTGTGCACGAAAGAGCAGCCAAGGACCGCAACAATCTCAAAGATCAGTTTTTACAATTGTTTATAACAGAAAGCCCTTCTCAAAAGCTTCCTGATGCCAACAAAATGCACCTATCAACTTACATATCTCCCATTCCATAATTTTGATGTTTGTGACGAAGTAACTCTTTCTCAGAAACAATGCTACAGTCGCTTTCATGATCTCATCTTTGATTGAGTTGAAGAACCCTTGGCAGAGAGTTGAATCCATTCAGAAAAAAGCTTGGATATTTAATAGTTCACTAGACTACCACTGTGTTGGATTACTTGTTAGTTTTTCGTCAGTCACCCTCTGCATGACTCTTAAGTCTGCGAAAGAAAGAAAGCATGCCCAAAGTGATCCTCTTCCCCTTTCTTTTCTAGAATAGGGTTTATAAAGAGAGAAAATGTTATTACCGATCCCATTTTCACCTATGAGACACACTGCCCCAACTGAAGCGCTGAGAATTTTCCTTTTGTTATTAATATTGGTCAGAAACTTGTTTCTTTCAATCGCATTTATCAACTGCTTTTTTCCTTTAGTGAATTTTTCTTCCAACAATGTTCTCTCTTCAGCTTTGTTCACCACAACCACACCACAAAAAAAAAAAGAAATTATTTTGTTTCTCTGTTTCAAATTAAGTTGCACTGCCGCAGATCATGAAATGAACTCAGGCGGAGGAGAAGCCTCCTTCCTTGACCCCAACACCTCTCGTCGGAGCTTTGATTGATCTCATAACCATTTCTTATCCAACCATATGGATTCAAACTTCGAAAGGAAAACAAAATCTGGAGTTCTCCACGAAAAATGGGTTATGAATGGAAGTGAGAACTGGTAAAATCCCTTAAGCACCATCCTCAATATCACGGCAATTGACGAAACAAGAAATCAATCCGAAAATATAAAAAGGCCTGCCTTTGCACTCCTTTATCTCAGATTTCAAAGGAAGATCAACATAATCGCATACTCCCATACAGTTGGCAAGTTCCTTTATAGTACACCTAACAAGATATCACCTTCTAAGGCCTCTAAGCGAAACGGAACAAGGCAACTTGGAGGCGAACTCAACGACATCATGGCCTCAAAAAATACTGAAAAGAAACGATCTTTGTCTAGAAACTCTCCTTCCAGCAAACAATCCACTCCTGAGACCACCGACACCTTCCAATCCTAAGAAGACAATAGATATTAAAGAAATCCACAAGCATCAGCTATAAGTTCTTCGAATCCTCGTCGGGGGTCGCATCCCTCGGATCCATTCATCGTATCCAATAAAGAAGATGGGGGAGAAGAATTTAAAGACAGGGGAAAACCCTCAATTCTAGAGTGGAAAGAAGAGGAGGAAAAGGAGAGAACGAGGAGCGGTGTAAAGCCGAGTGTGTTACCTGAAACGACGCCGCCGCCGCCGCGCGCCGCCCGCTCTTCCTCGTCGTCTGCTGGCCTTCTCTGTTCTCGCTTTCACCGCGATGGAGCCGGAGGCGAGCTTCGATTTTCTTTTAGGTTATTTCAGTTGGGTGTAGTCAGGTTCGGGTCCGAGTGCACCCATTCTTTACAACATTGTTTTAGGTTTTGGTAACCTAAGCCGGTGACATTTAAGTGTAGGTACTAAATTTACTATTTAAGTGACATTGTAAGATGCACATACCAAGTTTATGCAATAGCATCGATCACTTATTATTAACAGTTAATACATAATAAAATATAAATTAGATTCAAATATTTTGCAAGTTTAACATAAATAAATTATCGTATTTATTTTAAACTTTATTTTTGAACCAGTCCTATACTTCTTCTATATCTTTTGAAAAGTTTGAAACCAAAATTCACTCTTCAAATAAATTTTGTTTGAGAATACTTTGATATATTATTT
Source organism: Phoenix dactylifera (assembly GCF_009389715.1). Classification (NCBI taxonomy): domain Eukaryota; kingdom Viridiplantae; phylum Streptophyta; class Magnoliopsida; order Arecales; family Arecaceae; genus Phoenix; species Phoenix dactylifera. Next base: position 16,267,476 of record NC_052397.1, read on the forward strand.
TACTAGATTTTGAGTAAACAATCATAATAATATTTTATAATTTTTCAGCTTCTCTATATCCTAAAAATAGAGATAATTTTTTTATTTCAAAATTTATTTATTTATTACAATTTTATTATCAGATTGTTCTAATATATGTAATAAATCTTGTCCTATCAAATATAATTGACTATTGACTTACAGATTGGATAGTTAATATCGTCCAATCAATGGAAAAGTGGAATGATAGAGCGACTATAGTGTGGACGGATATTCCTCCAGATTTTGTGTATGTTTTATTTTCTGATTTCTGTGGATATGTTTATATTAGATTGGTATGATAAATTTGATTTACAAAAAAAAATTCATATTGATGTAGGTAAAATTGGTCATCGCAACCTAAATTTTGAATCATAATAAAACCAATAAATTTGTATATATACTCAATGAATTATTAGAAGCCCTAGATTTATGCTGAACAATAACCATCAAAATCACAAATAATTAAGTTGCTACTCTAAAAAATATGGTATAAATAATTCTAATCGAAGCTGCATTACTGTCTACTTACACACCAAACTAACCTCATACGATGTAGAAATTTTATACACTTTTTGGTAGTATGTAGAATAATAGAATCACTTGTGAAATAAGATTAGTGGGCCTAGGATTATGGTGATCAAGCACTAATAATTATACAAAGAGGATTATAAGAAGAACAAAGTTAAGGAGAATTAATTTAGAGAGAAAAAATAAACGAATATTATTAATAAATAAATTTTACAAAAGAACAAGATAAAATTTTAAAACGTCTTCCAAGATCTCTCTCCGATAGTCTAGTCACAAAGGACCGGTGCAATCCACCTCCAACAGGCGACATGGATCCTTCACAGAGAAGCTAAAAATTAATCTTCAAACTTAAGCAAGGACACTATTACTGTTTATTTAAAATAACACTTTTCTAAGCTTATTAAAACCCGGAAGCCAACCTTTGCTCCAACTAAAAGACAAAAATACTTTATCCTAGCTTGGGTAACATGGGGATAACGAACTAGAATAAATAACAATTGAGAACATAATCTTAGTTAAATTAGGATTCACATTGAATGTCCAACAAAATTGGACCTAGTTTGATTAGACATAAATGACCCAATTATACCCAAGAAAAATTAGTTCAACTAGAGGACTAGTATGGAGATAGATGGAAGTATCATCTAAGTTGGACTGACATTTCTTTCCTTTCAACTTTTTTTTTTCTTTGCGGAAGGAGAGGGATTGGGATGTTTGGACGATATATGAATTCACATCCTACCGATTCAAGAATTAGATCAGGTCAAGTAGAGATCGAGTCTAGATCTAAGTTGGATCGACTATGTATTAGGGACAAACCGAAGTTTCAAGTGGATATATTTATTAGAAAAGTCCAGAAAATTATCCACTAATAGTGAGACTCAAAATATAATTAATAAATTTTATAAGAATTGTTAATGATATAAGTAAAATTTACATTATATACTGGATATCGAGTATATACCGGGTCCAGATTAGGTCAAGCTAGATCCATAAAAATCAAACAAATATGTATATATGATTAGATTAGATAAATTTTTAATAAACCCTGATCCAGACCCAGATCGAGTTTTAGGTCTAGGTGGGATCTAGGTCCCTCAAACTTGAGCTCACTTGAAAAACTGATCCAGTCTTAGCAAAGGCTAGGATTTTATTTCGGGCCAACTGCATCTACTTGACGGCCTATTTCCTGGTCCTCGCGTCGCCCTTTTATCTGGATTCTGGGCCGCCGTCACAAACCGGCCCGAAAGTGCCCATTTTCCTTCAAAAAGCGTGCGCGTTGACTCACTGACCACGTCGACTCGTCACCTAACTCGCCGTGTTAGGGTTTTAGGGAGGTTTCTCTATTGCGTTCGCTTCCCCTCGTCCGCTCGATAGAGGTAGCGAGGGCGGGAAATGGCGTCGCTATGTAGGTTCGCCGCCGTCGTTGCGAGGTCTGCCGCCGTCCGCTGCAAAACCTCACTTCCCAAGCCCACGCTTTCCAGGAGAGCGGCCCCTCTCTTTCGGAGGTGAAGCAAAGCCTCTAAAAACCTAGTTTTTGCCGCTTTTCTCCCCCCTTTCCCTTCTCGATCATAGGATTCTTATCTTGCGGCTTGTGGCTTTCCAGGTCGGTCGCGCCGGCGTTGGGAAGCGTGGAGTCTCTGATGCCTCTCCACAGCGCCATCGCCTCCGCCCGTCTCAGGTCCTTCATAGCCGTCGATTCCTCCTGCTGGAGCTGGCTTTCTCAAGGTAATGGTTAAGAATTCTTTGGCTCTTCCAGATTCTGACAATTCTAAGCTCTTTTTTTTTTTTTAAAAAAAATCCTTATTTCGTCAGCTTTTTATTTGGCATGGATGAAATCTTTGCTAGTTGAGGCTTTGGCTGACTGTTTCTTGAGCACTAGTATTTTATGACTCGATATACAAAGTTAACATTAACAAACTACTGCATTTCATATAAAGTTAATATGCTTAATGAGTGGTGTTGGTTGATTTTTGTTGTAAAAATTGGAACTTTTGTCTTCTGAAAATTCTGTTGATAGGTTTAAACAAGCGCATCTGATCAGGGCTACGAAGAGTGCAAGGAGAAGGGATGGAACGTTGCATGTGAGGATTTTGAATCGTAACTGAAAATGAATGAGGCCAAGCTTTCTTGTAAAGTTTTGAAATGTGATATTTCATCAACATATTGACAACAATAATTCAGTGCCTTTAAGTTTGTGAAAATTTGTTTTTTGAATGATATAGATGCTCGATAAATATTTAACATGATTTCTGCGGGAAAATAGTGGAGGTCGCAGGTGAATCAATTCTAACGTCACCTTACTTGTTTTTCTTCTTCATGATATAGGATGTGCTTTACCTTTGTGACCAAGGTCTGCTGGATCTATGCGGGGTAGATTCCTATAGCTTCTCTGTTTATTTGAAGACAAAAATAACTCTGTTTAAGCTTAGAATTCACAAATTATATCAAAGCTGCTGAGACAGATGTGTTTTATGTGGTTTGCTCTCTTGCGGCATTTTTTGGGTTCTTGATATAACATTTCTTCATTAATGTTGTTTTCTTAGCTAGCATTTTACATAAATTTGGTGCTTTTCCAAGCATGGATGTACTACATTTTCATAATATCATGGCTTTCTTATGTGTGTGTCTTCCCTGTGATCTAGATAACGGTATAAATCTTGTATACTTATGAAGCAACTAAAAATGAACAGCTAAGCCCACAATGCAGTTTTGACTCATAATGAGCTGTTATGCTTCTATAATGCATTTCGTGTTCAATTGTATTAGTTGATTGTCCTGCTGCACCTAGAGCAGCTACTTCAGCCTATCTTTATCAAAAATGTGGACTTTTGGCGGACAATGTTTAGCATTCCTACACTTTACCATAAACATCAAGATTCAAGTAAATGTCTTTGTTCAGAAGCGTGGCATTTGACTCTTCATGCTTATTGATATGAAGCAATACTTTAATTGTCATATTATGCATACCGCAAGACTTCTCTCGCACCATATCTTCACAGCTTAGAGATTGAAACTTGTGCATGCATCATCATATTCTTAGCTAACAATAATAATTTCCTAGTAGATTCTACCATGTTTGGTACATATATCTTGAATATATTTTTAACGCAAAGGTGATTAGTAAAGCTATTCTGTTTAGTTGGAAAAAATGCTGAAACTTCAAACTCGTTTACTATATTGATGAGTTAAATTAAATGGAGTGTGTATCATAAAAAATTCTGGACCACTTCTTCTAACTTTATACATTCTTTTCATTATAGGGAATTAGGCACGATATATGTGGCTAGTTTGCGCTAATACTCCTTCTTGTGATCTTGATGGTGACTTGGTGATGTGTCACTATATTCGTATGAGGATCGCTAATGATGAGATCTCTGAAAAGGTTGACGAGAGTAGTATTTGAATCTTTGAAGTTTTATGGAAATGAAGGAAAATGTTTCTCAAAATATGAATTTACTTTGTCTGCAATATTTGAAAGGTCCCTTACCATTCATAAGTAGATTGACGTTTTTTATGGAGGTTTTGTTTGAGAAATGTGAAGCCAGGAAGGCATCAAGAGGTGCAATATACATAATTATGGATTGAATGCAGTCGTCAGATTAAGTAAATGTAGACAGTTTAGATCTTGCAAAATTCAGTATAATAAAACAATCAATCTGAAAGGAGATAAGTAGATGGTGTAATATCTGATGGGTGAGCATATGAATGGATTTCCCATCATTGTTATCCGAAGACTTAGCTGTGAGCTGTAATATTGAGATCTTATGAGGTTTTATGTAACAAAACAACAGGAGATTATACTAATGTTGCAATATTTGCTTGGTTCCCATCAGTGTTATCTGAAGACTTCAGATAATTTTTTAAAGCTTGTTGGGTTTTTTTGGCACTTAAACACCCCATGACACTTTATGACATTCACTGGCACTTCAGATTGTGAAACCAGTGTAACTTTACTTCAACTGAGGATCTCATTAGTTTCTTCTACGTATTTGAACATACAATTTAGTAGAAGTATGAGGGCATTGCTGAGTCGGTTTTCCTAGGGCTATCATTTTGAAATATTCTGGGTGCCTTAACTTCTCACTTGTGTCATATATTTAGGTAATATTGTTTCCTATATAGTATGGATATTTTGTTTGATTAGATTATTTTCCCCACAAGCTTAGACTAGATGATGTGAATAAAGGGGGAAGGGGATGAGGTCATTTCAATGAGTCTCAAAAACAAACACTTTGTATTTTCTGAAAACCAACGTTATAGGCTTGAATAGTCTTTCTTTAATATGAAAATCCGTCTGAGAAAACAAATGTGACAATGGATCTCTACATTTCTTTTTATCAATTCATAAAAAGAAACCATTTACCTAACTTTCTAGAATGTAGTGTAGTGAACTTTAGTAGTAGCTCTAAGAATAGTTCAACACATTCTATTAAAAATGGGTTGGGATTGTTTGCAAAGAAATTCTAAATGATACTTGCATGGAGACACTGATATTACATGTATAGTCGTTTACGATATTTAATACTTGTATTTGTGATGTCTTATTATATAATGAATGTCTTGAATGGGGAAACTTAGTTTTGTTACCAAAGAAGTTATAGGAATTGATGATTGGAAACAGGTCAAAAGCATTCTATTTTAAGCTGGATTTTGGCAGACATATTCTTTGGCAAGAATGTTTACTTATAGATGGATTTTGGTGGCGAATAGATAGGCTTTTTTATCTAGCGCATTGAAGGTTTAGCATGTGAAGAGGTAGACTATAAGAGGAAAGAAAAGGATTCATGACTGGATTGGTATTAGGAAGGATGAAGCATGAAAAATGGAGTCGTACTTGGACAGTGAAAATATATCTGAAAGAGAGAACTTGTTTGTGCGTGGAGGAAATAATGCATGTAATGACAGTTCACTCTGGAAAAAATTGAGGAATAAGATAGGTGAGAACTAGGACGAGAACTATTTGTTTGATGCTTTTCTGAGATAAAGAGAAGATGTAAATGTGAGAGCGCGATGTCGTAGTGAAGGAGCTTGCATAGAGAGGCTACTGGTGCAAGGTAAAGAAAATAATGGTGGCTATTATTATTGTCATGTCCGAAGTAATCTTTTAATATTTCAATCCAAGTATGTGTGAGGAAATGGTTATCTGAGACATTTTACTAAATTAATGAATTGCTAAGCTTCCAACTGGATTGGTTTTTTTGTGGAAGTAGAATAATTGCTAGAGGGAGTAATTATAAGTGGAGCACTGCAACATCTGTTTTTTAGATATCGGAGGGGTGATAGAGAAAGTTTTAGAATGTTAAATAACCTCTTCCTAGTTCATAGAGCTCCAATTGTCTATGACATTTGGGAGATTATTAGTACACATGGATGCTTGTTTTGGCCCTCACTGCTGTGCAAGTCCAAATTTATATGTAGTGTAGGTTCAACAGCATCATGATCTTCATGGCCAAACAATTTGACTGTAGACTAGTCTCACAAAAAAAAAGGGAGGACTGTAGACAAGATTGTCTTTAAAAAAAAATCCTAAACGGCTGATTACTATTTCCATAATTTTGTTTTTGAGCCAAACTAATTGCATGTCAGTTTGAACTAGGAAAATGCATCTCTCTCTCTCTCTCTCTCTCTCTCTCTCTCTCTCTCTCTTTATTGTGTAAGGAAGGCCCACCTTTTGGCCTGGTTAATGATTCTCATTCAAATTAGCGTGTAAAGAATCACATCGTAATTTGGTGCATAATAGTTGTGATTCAGCATTCATTTTTTTTGTAAACCATGTTGAGATCTCTAGTAGCCCCATTGTTGCTAGGAATTTTTTCCCTACATTGCTTACATGAAGATTACATGGATGCCTACATGGATGTCTTTTACGTTGCTGATTAATCTTCCCTTTTTTTGTTTCTCCTCATAATGAATACCTAGACTTTGCCGTTCCTCGGTGATGGAGACAGAGGGCTGCTGTTATCTCACCAAATTGAGCTGCTCCTTATTACTTATTTTCAAACTGAGCTTATAATTCCCAGCTTCTGTGAATGTTGGTGATTGTACTGTGTATGACAGATAAACACTTACCAATTCCTTTAAGAAACTTATAACTCAGTTTTCCAATCAGCGAACAAAACTGTGTGGAGTTAGTTGCTTTTTAATCTTTGAATTCTAGAAACGAACCAGTTAATGAGCTTGCCAATGCTGCAAGCCTGCAGTGTCATCAATGCAACTGGTGGTTATAGAGCCCTTTTTCTTTACCAGATAACAATTTCTTGTGATTTCTTGTGTCACGACTGGGCATTCTAGTAATCATCCAGCTGAATATGAGAATGGATGGTTTGCCGGTGACGATTATAGTCTGTCCATCAGGGATCATTTGCACATTAAAAACAGAGGTCTGGAAACTTATGCTGGCCCTGAATTCACCAGTGTGAGTCTGCCAAAACTATGTTGTGGTTAAAAACAAGCAGTTGAAGGGGCTGGAAAGCCAATAAATTGAGACTACTTTGTCTCTTGAAAAGGATCTGTTGCACCAAGCATATTATGTATGTGCTTATAAGGATGGGGCTCTGCGCCGCCCTGTATGTAGGAGAGTGTCTTTTAAGCTGTCTCAGTTAAGCAGGCCGAACAGTCAATGATTCTCATGTTGTAAGAATTATCAAAAGAAATTGATGATGATTTATTCAGTTCTCAGTGTATGGTCTTGATTTCTTACTCTAGATGTAGCTTCTGATGATGCTGACAATATATTTTCATGGATTGAACTTTCTGAAGTGATTAGAACGACGTCGCTTTCGTCGCCACTGACCCATGCCGGCTAGTTGAGCTGCTTATCCTTCTCATCTTTGACCACCATTGGATGTGCATTGGAATTTGGAAGAGGATCGGGGTATTCTTATTCTGGTTAGTCTTTGTGGCTGATAATGTTGGAGCCCTGGAAATAATGGTGTCAACTTCAGAGAGGACTCTGGATATGGTGAATGGTGATGCTTTGTAGAAGCCTATGTTTGAAAGCTCTGATGTGCCCTCAGGGGTTACCTTTTTTTTCTTTTCATGTACAGTTTACACCAAAAAAAAAAAGAGAGTAAAAAACCATCGGAACAACAAAAGAACCAAACAAAGTACAAGAGCAATCAGAGTTCCCGAGATTTTTTTTTGCAAAATAATAATCAAATTGGAAGGCAGAAAAGAGGGGCTATCAAAAGAAACAGGTTGATGTTGAGGGGCTACTCAATCAGCTGCACCATTTTCTTCTTTAAATATACGTCAAAATGTTCTTTAGGATCTCTAAATACTCTCAAGCTATGTTATGACAATAATTAGAAAATTTACTGAAGGAAAATTTGACATTTTTGGTCTCTTAAATTTATTTTTGTCATCTAGTTGTTTTAGGAAATAATGTCTATAATAGCTATAATTGCGGTCCTTGCCAATTGACCATAATAGAATATTTTCTTATTATTTGTTGTTTCTATTTCATGATGCTATAGTCTTATCCTTAGGTGTCCCCAATACATTTATCATATGACTCTTATGAATTTTATACTAACAACTTCCTTAAATAAGCACTCAATTAAGACAAGTATAAAAGAGTCTTAGCATTAAAATACTAAAATCCGATTATGCTAAATAGAATAGAATATTATTCTATTTATTTCACCAATTAAACTCCAAAGTCTTTAATTAACATGTTAAAATATTTTAATTCGCACCATTAGGCGGCACCCTGCCGTCCATTTGACTTGATCTATTCAACGATCTTCTACATAGTGGGTTTACCTGACTCAAAGCCAAGATTGGTATTCTAAATGTAATAAATCAGTATCAATTCTTTATTATTAACCATAATTATGGTATAGCATATCAATATTAGATCGAACGAGGCAAAGCATACTATACTACATCAGTTTGCTATGGTACAAAATAGATAATAATATCCAGTACATTAATTCGGTTTCATACTGAATGTATCAATATAATAATAAAATAATACTGATACGATACTTTACCGAATTAGCATATCTTAATCATAATTATCAAAGTCTATCTTATTAAAGAATTTTATTGGTTAAACATTTTCATTTCATGGCAGAGAAGCCATGGGATTCATGGTCTGGTCCCTGCCCCAATTCTCCCTCCTCTTCCTCCTCCCATCCATTCCGTAACCAACGGCAACCCTCGGCTCCGATGTATAGCATATTATGGGACCCAAATGGACACAGAATCCAAGCCAGGTGTGCTCTCTTTGATGAGATGACACGTCGACAGATCCCAAAAACAAAGGCCTTACAAAAAAAAAAAAAAAAAAAAAAATCCCAAACAAAGTCCTTATAAAAATAAATTCTCTCTCTTTCTCCCTGTCTCTTCTTGGTACAAAAATAACAGAGAGCCGCTCCTTTGTTCGCTGTCTCTCTCTCTCTCTTTCGTCCCATCTCGTCGGACGCCGAAAGGGATAGGAGAAGCCATCGGAGCCTCGATTCGGATCGCCCGGTGAGTCGTGGTTACGGGGTTTCCATCGAATTATTGTTCATATTACTTGTGGACGTTCTATGGATCAAGAGAACGAGAGAGACGTTTGGGTGGGGTGGGGTGCGAGAGGAAGAGTGGTGGCTTTGGCGCGTCGTGTGACGCAGGAGGTGGCCGGCGAATTTTTTGTTGGCTGTCCTGCGTCTTCCTTCGTGGGTTTGTGATATAAAAACGGCAACTTTTTTATGTATTTAGCTCCACCTTTGCGATTAGGAACAAAATATTATATTGTATGTCAGAGAGAGAGAGAGAGAGAGAGAGGAAAGGATAACCCGTAGAAGTGTGTCAGGTATGAGGTATGATATCTGGTTTGGCTTTTCAATCTCTGTTCTTGATCGGGAAAGTGGCTCTTTGTTTCATTCGGTTTATACTATTTGTATCGAATCTAGTGGATTGGGTTTGTTCTTCTTCTTTTGTTTACTGTTTTCGTCTTTGATCTTTTGGGTGTGTGTTTCTTTAAAGCGATCTTGTTTGCCGATTATGATGGAAAAGAAAGAGTCTTTCTACAAGTTGTGTCACCAGAGGTGGAGGACGCCTCTCCCTTCAGAATTATAAGGAGGTTTTGCATACCTTCTGTATGCTTTCTTGCACCTTGAGCCGGAATTAGATTCGTTTTTGTTTTGCGTTTTCTTTTTCTTTTTTTCGTGATACCATAGACGTAAAATTGTATGTTGAAAAGAACAAAGTGGCCGCTTTCTTTCATAATTTTTTTATCAATATCTGTTGTATAATTATGCCTATTTAATATTTAAGTTGAAGAAAGTTTCCGTGTCTTCTTGATGTTGATGTCTTTTAGTTGTTGTTTCAATTCTGATAGCTTGGTGTAAATTGTTGACCATCAGTTCGCTTTGCAGATGCGGAACTTTGATTTCCCTGTGTTCTTTTTGCTGGAATCTCTCTTCTCATTGTCAACACTGATATGAAAAGATTTTTCTGAGAGGATCGTGCTCCAATTATGGAGAACTGTTATGATCCAATTGCTGAGGTCGATTCATATAAACCTGGTCGCAATATCATCATGCACTCCCTCTACCTTCCTAAGTCATCACCTTGGTTTGATCTGAGGGTCTTTTACGTGAGAGTGAGCAATTGTGAGGTCAATGAATCAACTCCTGAGCATCTTACTCTTAACCACGTCCCGCTTACTCCCAACACCGTCCTTGAAGTAAATGGTCGAAGAAGTGGTGTTTATTCCGATTCTGCTTCTTCCTTGCTTAGGAGGGACAGGGTTGATAAGAGATCAGAAGAAGTGACATTTGTGAGCACAGATAGTGTAAGGATAACTGGAAGTGTCAGATTTGAGGTCTACAATAGAGATGCTCTGCTGCTTGCTGGAGTCTTGGAGTTGTGTGGTGGTGGTAATGGTTTTACAGCAGAACCAAAGAATACTAGCAAGAAATGGAACCTGAAATGCCAGCCTGTAACGTGGGCTGGATTAGGCTTTCTGAAGGGAAAACATTGCTCGAGTTCAGAGATGACTTTGCCAACAATTGATGTATATGTTGCTGGTTGTTTCTCAGGTAGCCCCATCATCTTAACCAAGACTCTTCAGCTAGCCTTACGGAAAAAGCATCAGATGAAGGTTGTGTTTGATTCTATTCCAGAGCGTGGTCCAACTGAACTAATGAAGAATGCTTCATCTGAGGATACTTTTCAGGTACTATTTTCTATCTTGAGGTTTACCTGGAAATATGCATTATGAGAGTTCACTGACTGCAATATGTGGATCCAGTTACGAAGGGACAATGCTCTCCAGTTCAGTTTTTAAATTTTATTCACTAAAATATTACTTTATATAAGAGTCTTTATCAAGTTTCTTCAGCCTTCTTCATATCACTGTGTGCAGGATTTACAAACCATGAGAACATTGGGTAATCTGTTATTCTGTGTCTTCCACAGCTTGTTTCAGCAATATATTTGGCATTTGAAAACTTCCATTTTTATATATGTTGTTATGTCAGAATATGATAGATGGAAAACCCTAGAGTGCGGTGATCATATCTTTTTTGCGATAAAAACCAATACTTCTTTTCTGCCTTCAATTTGCTTCAAGAATTACAGGATATTGGCTTCGAATGTCATTTGGGTCAAGAGAACTTTAAGAAAGATGGAGATTATGTTAGAAAAGAAAAATGGTAAAGAAATCTACTAAGTAGGAGAGGAAAAGGTAAAGCAGAAAACCATAAAAAGGGGAAGGGATTTTTGCAGAAATCTTATTTCCGCTTTCTTTCTTTCTTTTATTCATGAATTGCCCATTTTTGGAATTTCTGAATGTTTTGCCTCTGATCCCATGGATATGCTCCAGCCTCTGAATGTGCATTGTATACTTAACAAATACATGACTTCAATATTAAAAATATGTATATTCATATAAAAAATGTGAATTATTTATCATGTGTATTCACTATGAAAAAATTGTGTTCAACTTGGCTTAAACATACAACTCAGAGGCAAGAGCGTTTAAAAGTTTTAATGGGCCCCTTCCTGGGGAAAAAATGGTCTAAATTTGCATAAAGTAAGCATATCCATTTTGCAAATTCCCAAGGGAAAAAAAGGGGGGTTAATTAACAATATTCTAGTGAACTTTGAAACAAAAGTTCGTTCTAAGAAATAAATTATAGATTATGTGTGAACCATGATACGCCGTACTGGCCCAAACCGAGCGGTACGGGACGTACCGTACCATACCGATCCTGTATCGGTATTTGGTACGGGTGGCGTACTACTGGGTACACCAAAACCATACCGTCACTGTGCTAGTGTGGTACCGGTATGGGGTTTGGTACCGAGATGGTGAACCTTGGTATGAACAGATGCAAAATTTGTTATAATTTTAAATACTTTCAGCCAACATGCAAGAATTAAAGCCTATTACTTTTGTGATTCTGTATATTTCCATCAAAAACCAGATATCCTGCTAAACAAACTTCCAGATGATTAGATTTTAAAAGTGCATTTTGTACACATGGAAAACTCATTTTTTGGTCAAAACCGAATGAAACTACATTAAATTTGTCCATAATAAATAAAACCCTATTCTATTTTGTCAAATCGTAAATATTGTAATAATTTTCTTTTATTCAAATTTGTCGTCAAGTATACCTGATCAAGCTGAGCATTATAATGTTTTGGCCAAGACTTTCAATTGATCATGGCATTATTTGGACAGTTTTCACAGTTCTATTATGGTTAACTTTTACAGTAATGATAAGTTATTATGTTCACTTTTTTAACAAGTTGCATCAACATCCCTGCGGTATCTGTTCCGAATTCTACTTATAATATATTCTGCTTGTTCTGCAGCGGAGAGGGATAAATAGCTGGTGCCTAGAATTGTTGAACCTGTAGAGACAAGAATCAGTCAATATATACAAATTGTGGTCAGCATAGAATTCACTTGATGATTTAGGAGGATATAGAAGATAACTTGATATTCCATTAACTTTTTTTTATTCTTGAACGGCACCATGGCTCACGCTAAAACATGGTACATCCATCAAGATTTCAAGAGGTGGGAAAAAATGTTAGAACACATTAGACAGGTTACATTTAGCTCTAGGCAGTACAATTTTCTGGCATTTGTGTCACCTTGACACCTTTTTATGATTTTTCTGATCTTAATCTAGATGATTTTATTCATAAGATTAGATTAGAATCTGGTGTACTTAGACTTTCTAATAATGTCCTGAAGAAGCTGGAACAACAACCAAAACCATGTACTGCAGAAAGCAACACTTGCATCATATGCATTAAGCTTTTATGTCTAAGAGGTAATGAAGGCTGCAATCTCACCAGACCATAGATGTGCAATATAACTTGGGCATAATACTTTTTTAAGTATTTAAGGAATAAGATAAGTCACCGTTTCTTTTCTTTTAACACTGTAATTATCTAGAATATAGTGTCATCTTTGAGGACTCAGTGAGATAGCAAAATCCTGCAGGGTTGCATGCATTTTGGGACTGCCTACTTCTATGGAGAGCATTTTTTTTTGAATCTGATATCCTCAGTCATCCATTCGAAGTTCTCTGACTTCAAAATAATTTAAAATATATATATATTAATTGTTTGTCATTGCATTCATTGTAGAAACATTCTATCTTACATATTGCAACCATCAAGGCTTGAATTTCTTTGGTATTTTTCAATCATCGTCTCTGCATGACTAGTTGACTAGAGATTACAGAGACTTTGTCTATAGGAATTCAACAAGAGACAAGATTTAAAACAAAGATTACTATCCATGCTTGTATTTGTGCTCCTTTACCATCCAGAAACCAGACTCGGAGAAATCCCAAAGCTCCAACATTCTAGGAAAAAGGGAGGCAGGGAAAGAATAAAGCCCCACTATTTATACTAGTAATAACTATCTAATAAAGATGAGAAAGAATTACTTAATTTATTTGGATAGAGAAAATTCCCTGTCATAGGAAATCTTTTATGCCCCAGAACAAAGAAAAGCAAAATATATGAAAGCAAGTAAAACAATAAGTTCTAACATGATAGACTCAAGATTGCCTCTCAATTTCCCTTTTCATCTATAGATACTGTTGCAAAGATATGTCCACATTTATTATAATTTTCCTTTTGCCCTATTGTTTTGGTATTTGAATCTTATGTAAGCGATTAATCCATAAGGTTTTACTTTCAATTTCTCCTTTGTCATGAAATTTATGTCATAATGTTCCATAACTAATATGCTGTCTGAGTTTTGAGTGGACATGCTGAAGAATTTATAATGTAAGGCCTGCAGCCTTGTCATGTTCAAGATGTTGAAAGTGGATATATGATTTTCATTTCAACCACTGGTCTTTTGAGAAAGATGTTTTCTTTGACTAGTTTAACCACTTAAGTTTAATAAAGCACAAAAGATTTTGAGGAGCAGCTTTCTGAGTTGCCATTACTTTAACAGTTCCCTCAAAACCTGGCAATATATGCCCTACTCTGAATTTTCTAAGTTTCATACTCTATTTTTTTGTTCATTTGTTTTCTCATTCAATTACTCACGCCACGAAAGGGCATATTGGTAGACTTTCATCACATAAAGCTGCAAGGTTGAGATGTATGGGTCAGTCTGAATTTTTTTTGCCTGAATATTAATCCAGATTTTTATTCTTGTTCTTAATGGAGCAGTATGATTTTTTTTTATCTCTGCTGTCTCAGCCGTTGAAAACACCTAGTCTCTCGTGTCAAAATTCTGTATTGCTTAACGAGTCCTTGATTTTCATTTAAATAATGCCCTTTTATACAAAAAATTACTTATTTTTGCCTTCTTGAATGTAATTTGATCTTGAAATGTCTTGTTTTAAATAGCCAGCATAAGTAATATGGATATATTTTTTCAGCAGCTTGGATAGAAAAGTTTTTCCCATATGGCTTGGAAGTTCTTCTATTATTCTCTTTCTGAAAAAAGAAAAGAAAATTCTTCCATATAACTTGGACTTCTTGCATCTTCTTGCATTTGCTCTCAAAACTGCTTGTGCAAAGTGCTAACATCCGTCTCTTCTTCTGTGGCAGTTATTGGAATATGGAGGCTACCAACCAGAAAACGATTTGGAGGTTGATTACAACAGCATTTACTCGAGAGCTGAATATATAGAAGGGGAGGATGGGGAACTTTCATGGTTCAATGCTGGTGTGAGGGTGGGTGTGGGGATTGGCCTTGGCATCTGCGTTGGAATAGGAGTCGGTGTTGGATTGTTGGTTCGCACCTATCAAGCCACCACCCGAAATTTTAAAAGGCGACTCATCTGATCTTGTTCTGAAGAGTTATTTCCTCAACTAGTATCAATCACAAGCATTGAAAATTTTTGTTATTCTCCCCTCATCCATAAAGCAGCTAACCTGGTTCTGCTTCAATGGCACCTTGTCATGCTGTGATATTTTAGAAAGTAGGAACTTTCTGCTTGTTTCTGACACAGCTTCCCTTGCACTTATTTCGTGCTTCTGAAGCCTGTTTTGTTTAACAATAAGGTCCAGGGCCGTTGAGATTCTGTGGCAGCATATGCATTTTTGCTAATATCTCTTCCCTTTACGTATATATCCCATGGACAAGACCTGGGGGTATAATATTAATTTATTCGTTTATTTTGATTGGCTTTTGGTTTTTCTTTGGTGGCTTGAGAATGTTTGGAGGCAGAGGTGATTGAACAAGTGCCTTTCTTGTAACCTTGTCTGTTTACAGTTGAAAAAACATCGATATCCCTTTGGCCTGTCGATGCTAAAAGCCGACCACCGGTGGGAGACAAATGTGAAGAGCTTGGAAGAGCTGCATGATGCAAGAAAGAATTTGTTTAGCGGAGATGAGAGCATGAGATGGTTCAGGGAACTTTGTGTTAGTTCTTTCTTATGCACAGGTTGGATATAATGTTGTTCGACCAAACAACGGAGTGAAGTAATGTGCAAGCATCCTGCACTGGTTTTTGGTTGTCCTTTCCAAATCCATCAAATAAGTCCGAATCATTTCTTGAGATTAGCTTTAAGTTCTGAAAGATTATGTAAACATTGCACGCATGGATGACTCTGAAACTGCTTGCCATGACAACAAGCTAATACAAGCAAGCCCCTCTTGGATGTACCAAGATCATAAGAAGCTATCTCCTTCGGAAGGAAAACCCATGTTGGCTGGCCCTTTGATCACCTTGATGAACCTCAAGGAACATTCATTCAAAATTGATGTAATTCTTGTACTGAAAACACTAAATCGATGTGGATGCAAGTTTTCAGCCTTTTGTTCAGCATATCAAAGTTTCGATATTAGAGTTTCTGTATTACAAGCTAAATAGTTGAATAAATCAATGAAGTCTAATCAACCAATTCAGTTAATGGGGAAACTAGTTTCATGGCAACATGAAAGAACATCCACCTACTATAATAATTCATGGGGCATAGATTGTACTGCAAAACAAAACTGAAGAGACTAAAACACAACGTACAGTGAAACACAAGCGAAGAGACTAATTTCCTGAGTCAGCAAAGTGAGATGGATGTTTATCTGCATGATAGTATATTCTTCAGAAGCGTTGTTTGTCTACATTGTATAAATTCTTCAAGAAAAGAAACATCTTTTAGAACGATTTCCAGTGAAACAGAAAGAACTAGATCCACAGTATAACTAGGGTACCCAAAGAATACCCACTGTGTTACTAAGTAGCGACATGCTGCATGGAAGTTTTAGTGGTGCTTTTGCTCAACTTGCTTGCGCAGCAATCCGTGATGGTTCCCACGCAACCTCGGAAGTTGAGTGCCCATTGGTTGTATGGTTGGCCTGGGCTGGTTTTTCATTCAAATCCCAAATGCTTGCCGATCTGATATCATCCTTTAACATCAATTTGGAGAACTCCTCATGGTTGTATTGTATTTTGTTCTTTCCTCCAAACTCAACCGGAAGTATCTCAACATCAAAGTACTTGCACATGAGCTCTATGCTTTCTGCAGTCTTTGGATAAACAAAATGTGTCTTTTCGAAGCTTTTTGGGTCTAAGAAATATTTGACAATCTGCAATGGCAGAACAGAACAATGTGTGAGGAAGATCACATAACAAAGAGAATAACTGTAAGTGCTTAATATATTCCAGATACAAGAAGAGACAAAAGAACCAGTGACTTGCTGAAGTTATTCATAAACCATCGCGATTGATCCTCATATTCAAGAGATTTGAAACAATGATTTCATGCATTTTTCATTTTCAGGGTTGTCTTCTTAACTAGATAGTATTAAAGGAGATAGACAATAGATGAGGAAGAAGTGCATGTAATTGTAATTTTCTGTGGGTGCTTATAGACAGCATAAAATGTACCATAGCATAAAGGGATGTATGAACTCGAACCTTCCAAAAGGTTTCAAAGATTCTGGGAGGATTGTATAAAAATGCAGCAGCAAGCCTCTCAGGATAATGATTTTGCAAAATCTTTGCAGCTTCTCGAGCAGTCTTTATTGGGACTGAATTGCTTAATGACCACCCAGTGAAGTCTATCAAACACACCATTTGCTCTTGACCCTCAGGCATATTGAGAATCGCATTCTCTAAGATATACACCAGATGCCGAATTTGATTGATGTGTGATGATGAGTTCTGTAAACTGAACATATTCAAAACTCTGTACTGTACTGTGGAACTGCAAGAATGATTTTCAAGGAAAAGAAAAAAAATATTCAGTGCATACCTGTTTTGCTGGTTTCATCACAAGAACAGTTCTTCCTTCTCGATCATGAAAATTTGCTATGTACAATTTACCAGTTTCACCTTCAATAGCAACTTCATGCTGACAGAATTACAAATTGCAGTGAATAAGTTAATTTCTTGTTTACCAATTTAATAGCCAAGAGTTGTTGCAGGACAGTAAAACTTACCCAGCGGATCTCTTCTGGCTTGTAGGTTGATCGCCACTTGAGCATCTCTTCCAACATTTTTTTTGACTCATAAACATTCCAGTTCCTAGCTTCCAAATATCTCCTCAAGCATGCATCAGTGCAGTACTTCAAGCTACGTCCAGACAAGGGTCCCATTGCAGCTCTTAGCTCATTGATCTGTTTGTAGAACAAGTGTTGAATAAGCTCAAGTATCTGTATCTACTTTATGCACTGGTAACAAAACTACAGATTAGATACAAGTCATTCAATGAAAATTCAGTGGAACTAGGGATGAATTCAGATACTTCACCAGAGCTGTTCATCAAGAAATTATATGGACATACTTGGATACTCTTAGAAAGTAATGTTTTGTGCATCTGGAAGTTTATCAAAACATCTATGTTTTTAAAATCTTGGGCTAGAGAGTGCCAGCATTGCAACTATCACATGAACAATCTTGATTCTGTAATTAGGGGGAAAAATCTAGCTTACAAATCTCAAAGAATCCATAGCTTTCAATACCCTTGCTACCTCTATCCAAAACAATCACTAAAAAGACTTTGCAGAACACTATAAATATTGTTTTAGACATTAATAAACTTGACTTATGGTTGATTTCCAGAAGGGATATTTCTTTAATGGAGTAACTATGTCATAATTTAGCAAAATCTACAATATATATTTTACAAATCTCTCAACTATTAATATATAAAATTTAATATCAATAAAAATATTATTTCTGAATACATAGAAAGAATATAAACAGTTGTTCTTCTAGACCAATTGGCATATACAAGGGCACTGATACCTAAATATACATTGCTTTAGCATTGACTTCTGTCTTTTCAATGTTCAAAGGATAACAATTCCATATACCTAACTATGATATAAAAGTACCATCAATATCCAGATGACATGATATAACCCAGTCACATGCATTGCACTTGCGGAGACTGAACCATTCATCATGGCAGTTCCGATACATGCACATGCTTTAAACATGTCCTCAAACAAATAACTCGATGTTGCAGGAGAGTAACAAGCCTAATTGGCCGAGAGCCAATAAGAATGCTAAACTGAGAAACACAAGCTAAGATAACTGTCGATAAGGCAACAGATAGTGACAACATTAGCATGAGCATGCATGTGCTTTAGATTAAATCATTTACATGGTTAGCACAGCCAGTGCAGAATGCACTGTGAATTGAGATGGCATATGTCCTGGTTTTTGGTCTCTTGTCCATACTCATATGTAATGAGTTGATAAAGATGACTATTTGTCATCCAATGTTAGATATGATATGATAAAAGTATCAGATGAGGGTATTGGTTCTAGTCCATGATTGGATAGAAGGATAAATCCTGAACCCCTGAAACCTAATATATTAACAGAGATGAAAATACAGAAACTCCTATATATCCCTGCTGCCACCACCAGAAAAAAGAAGAAAGAAAAGAAGAAAAAAGGAAAAGAATACATAGTCCCCTGTTTCCAATTCTATGAGCAACCAAATAAACCCCATTCCTTTCCTTAAGGATGTTGGATATCAAATGTACCTAAATCTCTCTAATTATGCTAGGGCTATGTAAGTGGAACGCGTGCTGGAGGCGAGGAACAAAAAGGAAGAGCATTTGATCGATGGCTGTGATTCCATGGTTCCACCTAATGTTCTGGATGGAAGGAGGAAGAGAAAATATAGAAATAAAGAAAGAGAAGGACACACAGTGTGTTAAGACCTGGCAATAATGATTCTTCTTTTAAAGAAAAGGATAATGAATTGCCTGTGTAAATGTGGAAGGCCTTATAGGCAGGCCTTTTGACTAGACTAAGGCTTTCGCATTATATATAGTAGATCATTGAAAGTGTTGTAAGGTTCACCACTTAAGATAGTAGATGAGAAAATTTATATTAAAAGGCCTTGTCTGGCCAGCCACTTTAGTGGTCTCCTACATTGAGGCTGGCCACCTTTGTCCCTTTATTTTCCTCCTACTCTGCCTGTTCTCTTTTCTCCTCATTCTTTTTTCCTTCCCTTTATTCTTATCCCCTTTCTTTCCTCCTCTTTTTTCCTTGCTCTCTTTCCTTCTCTTGCTCTTTTCTTCTTCCCTTTTATGTTTATTTTCTTCTCTCTTCCTCGCTGGACTACTCTTTCCTCCTATAAAATTGTCACAGCTCACTGAAAGCTCCTAGAATAAGTTGAGATCTCTCTTAAAGAATAACATGTTTTACTTAAGATCACCCCAAAATACCAACCCTCTATGGTCCTGATTTCTTACAAGTCACATAAAGAAAAAAGAAATGACATGGACCCACAAACACATTAAGAGACCTAATCTTAAACCTCATCTAACTCTAAACCACATCAGAAAACTTCTGTATAAAATTCTGAAGGGGCTATTTGCACACAAGGACAGCAACTATATGTAGCTCAGATCAAATCACTAAGTGATTTCCAGTTCATGATTGCTGAGGTCTCCTTGAAGAACTTTGTTGACTCAATGAAGTGTCTTAAGCAGTCCGTAGATTTTTGAGACTAAAAGAATTGGGAAAGGATCATTAATTATTGAAGGTTTATATTTTTTGGGAAGATAAATAAAGGTGTAAACCGATTGAAGTTGTTCATTATCTATTATCTACAATTTGTCAAGAAAAAGGAGATAAAGTATTGGCACAACATAGAATCATTATAGTTGAATGAAGGCTAGCTAAACTTCTCAAGATGGTGTTTGTCATCTACAAGAGATGGGGTCACGCTATAGTGATGTGAAGTTTAGATTTCTGGCATGAACACAGAATGTTCAAAAGAGGTCCAGACACATAAAAATGTCAAATCTTCTAACACAGAAAAATGAAATAACATGCAAATACATACACCCACACCAACATGCATGTACAAAGAAAATTTGCAAAACTGGTTTAAATAAAATTAGCAACCACTATATTTTACTAAGAAAAATATGATTAAGTCTTGTCATCAAGGTCTGCTGAACCGGGCCGAACTGACCTGGGTTATACGGGCCGGAACTGCAATGGGACCGGCCAAAACCAGTCCTTTTCGGGCCTGAACCGGCCTGAACCTGCCGGAACTGGCCAGAACTGGTTGGAATCGGTTGGTTCCGACCAGTTCATGCCGACTTGGTGCAAACCAGTTGGTTTGCACCGAGTCAAGTAGCACTGTGGCAATAATGCCATCTAGGTTAAACTAAGTTCATAGAAACATAAAAAAAAATAAAAAAATTAAGAAAATATCAAATTAGACTTAAATTCACAGAAAAAGTTTGACAAGTGTGATTACTAATTAATTTTTTTAAGAATTGCAAAAAAAAATTAGGGTGTATCGGTTCGTGAACCGGCATGCCCTACTAGTTCTGTTCGGCACCGAACCAGTATTGAACCATACCGGGCGCCGACCGCTACGGGTTCCGGTACCGGTTTGGCGGCCTTACTTGCCATCATAAGAAATTTCACAAGAAAAAAAATATATATTATAAATTTTGACAGGATGGACAACAAAAGAACCAATTAGATATGTTTTCTTGTATATGCTCACCGAAGCAACAAAGAAATTGCTTCTATGACTTCTATCTCTTAAACATTAGTACAAACTTAAAAAACAAAGAGGGAAACATACCTTAAAATACAAAGTGCCCAACTTGATTAATGTATGTTGTAAGAGCTCACAGAAAAGCTAAAATTGATTAACTAATGATACCAAGTGACTAACATTGAGATAATGCTAGTTTTCTTTATAAAGAAGCGAAGGAGAGAGAATGCTAATTTTTGTGTGTTGATTATTTCAAGAAAGATCGATAATAGCGCAATAGCCTAAAGTTAAAACTTTAGTTCTGAAGCAAGAATAAATGAAGAGAAAAAATGGGGCGCATATGGATCCAAAACATAGAACAAACTCGAGAAGCAAAAGCGTTATTAATTATTTGTTTATATGAATTTTTTGTCCAAAAGAAATTTAGTAAAATGAATGTCTCTTAACCACCGACAAGAGATGGAAAAATCTATTAATATTTTTTTGTAAATGAGAGCAGAATCTGAAAACATGACAACCATATAGCAGATCTTCGTGCAGGAATAAATTTCAAAAACTCTAGGTCATCATGCTCCACCCAATGATTGATCTTAGACCCTATATTCTAATTTTGCTTGGTCAACTCTTCTACCTAATTGAAGCAAATACTAGTAACTACAATCAGAATCTCTACCATGATAACTATAACTAGCAACCTAAATTTTAGGTAACATTAGAATGAGGTATTTATCAAATAAAACTCAGGGAAAAAATCATATTTATGAAGGTACAGAGTTCTTTTCTTTAAGAAAAACACAAACCAGAATATCTTGACAATGAAATCAAGCCAACATGATGATAGCATCAGTTCTGTCTAATTACCTTTGCTTCTTGGTGCACGGTACCATCCTCCTGAATATCACGGGTGGTATGCTTCTTACGAAACATGACTGCTACACTACCAAAATGTGTTCCTTCAGGCAGCAGATATACTCATGTCATTCACAAAAGAACAAAAGAACAGAACTTGGTAAACTCAGGTTAACATGATCAAAAAGGAATCCATTGACTTCAAAAATAAATAAGGTCTCTATATATCAAATAAGGGAATTTACTTCATCAAGAGTACAAAAAAAATAAAAACAACTCATAGTGGTGCAACAGTAACCTTATTTACAGTTGTGAACAACACAATTTGAATCTTCAAAGAATGTTCCACATTTAGCACTTACTGTGGAGGCTTTGAGAGGAGATGATGGAAGATCAAGGATCAAATACAAGATTGTCCCAGTCCATATTGGGTGTATCATACTAGACCAATAGGGAATCGGTACCCAATACACCCACTGTACTCTGGGTAAGCACCAAGAGATGCATTGTATCAACACTTGGTAAAGCCATTACTGGTTAAGTTTCAGTTACTGAAACCTGTACTTAAAACCTTGGATGAAAGATGAAACAATTAATTTGAAAGTCATTTACAAATTAATATAGGTGCTCAGCCCCCTACAATTTAATTAATAAAAATTAAACCATGATCTAAGTTGTATTCCAAACTTGGGTCTTGTTAGGGATGATAATGAGAGGGGTTCAAAGAATGATAAATTCTACGGTGTTCACAATTCAAAATAGCATGGCGCAGAGGAACTGAGGGGTGTGAGCATAATTCTGGAACAGATTGAACAAATAAATTTAGCAATACTTGCTTTAGAGACACATTAATTCTGATTTTTCATGGAAATTTGCTATCTTACAGAATTCAAAAACTGGGATTGCTCACTTAGAAGTCTAAACAAAGATTTGCTTGCAATTTAAAATCAACAACAACAACAACAATAAGCAGCATGTAGAAAGGTATAACCCAAACATGCAATCAAAAACACCTGCATTGCAGAAATTTTGAAATTTCTAACTAGACAAACACTTTTAGCTTATAGAAATGCTATAGCTTGATCATTATATTACATCTTATTCTTATTCGCTTAAAAACATAACAGAACAGTAATCTCATTAATAACATTTGCTTATGTTTTTCAAATGATTATGTCCTTCAAAACAACATATTTTGGACAAAATATCAAACAAAATATTAATTTCTGTTTGATTGAACTGTAAAGATAGAGTTCATTTGCAAAGTTTATGCAGGGGCTGCAAGAGTGTTCGCACTCAAGCATTGTGCAGGGCTCTAGTAGAGTTCATTTGAATTATTTGTGCATGGCAACAACTGAACTTGTTTGCAAAGTTCACACCTGTAATTCATGCATGGCACCAACAGAGTTGGTGCATGAAGGTTGTGCAATGAAGGAGATAGCATCTATTACTTGTAATATTCAAAAACATTTCTAAGAGGGAGCTCTATCTTCTTCCTTAAATCTTTGCAATGAAGGAGATCGCATCTATTACTTGTAATATTGAAGATCTCTCTTCCTCGGCTGCTGAAGATCGTAAGGTTAAAGAGCCCAACACTTGGAGGAAGATCTCTTCTCATATGTAACCTTCTGCCATTCTGTTTCGACGGTAAATACCACTTAGTTGAGCAACAAGCTAGCCCTCAATAGAAGGTGTCAACAAATCTTGGAACTTGTACAATCAAAATGCAGTAGTTAGTGCATTGGTGCATGCCTTAGTAGTAATTATCTTCCATTTAAGGTGTCACATGCACTTCTGAAGCTCCTCAGAAACACATTCTTGCACCTGCTTCCTAAAGTGTTTTCTTATTAATTTTTTTTTTTTAAGAGACCTGCTTCCCTGTTCCCGTACATTACCCGCTTCTAATAACTAAGGTGTAGCCAAGCCCTGTTGAAGAACTTGAACATAAGCAAAATTAGGAACCAAGAGAAGGTCAGAGTGGTGGTCCATATGCGGACACACCTAGATTCTATTGGCCTTTTTTTGCTGTATTTTTTGCAATAATGCAAGTCTATGAAACCACTATTTGATAATGTTTAAGAAATGTTCTCAACACATGATGCAGATAATAGAGGTAGAGCAAAGGTTTTCCTCAAACAACAGTAACAACACAAGATCCCAGGAATGCATGCACATTAAAGGATCATGGTTGCTTCTTGTATGCTGAAATTTTTCATCATATTTGCCATGGCCCATGTGAAGTGTAGGTGAAATAAAAGCCGGAAATAAAGCACAGTAGCATTGAGCGTCACAAACCTATGCCACAAAAGTAAATTTTATAAGGAACAGAGTGTTTTTATTTTTTTCTGTCAAAGACCGACAGAAAAGGTTTTTCATAATAATTTTGACCAACAATGAAAACATCCACAAAAAAAAAAACAGTAACCAATCTAAATAAATCAGTCTATGGTATGGTCCCCGGAAAATCATGGTTTGTCTACTAATCAGCTTGCAAAAGATAAAACCAGTCTAGCATACAGAGGATTATAGGATTTAAGAAGCTCATGATTGAGAATTCAATAAACTGCATTATGAGCAACCAAATGGAAGGATTCAGCTTGACATTGGGCCCTTGATGCCTCCTTACTTAACAAACATAAACAAAAGCACCAGCTTGTTGGAACCAATTAATAGCGGTCGTAAAGAAACATAAGAGAGCTAAAAGCTCCATTCAAAACAAAAGGGAGAGATGATAGAAAAACCCTAAAACAAGCCTTGAATCCTTCAACAACAAGAATTCTCCCACATGGAAGCACACACAAACAGTTGCAAGAAGCTTTTCAGACAAAATTACCCAACCAGGGCTGGAAACACTGTTCATAAACTCGGAAGGATCTCAAAACGATTGGAGAAGAAAGCAACCGCCGGCCTCAAAAAAAGATCCCTTTTAATACTCCAGATCAAAATTAAAATAAAAAATCACCAAAAATATTGATTAAACCTCCATTTCTATACGGCACAGCCCCTTGAAACCAGAGCATATTGAGATCAAAGTAACCAATAGAAGGAAGGAAAAAACCATCACAAATTCGGATGAATTCAGGAAAAAGATCAGAACCGAGCAAATTCCTGCCGTTAATTCCAATCTATTAATCTATATATATGTATATACACCAACACACAGAGAGCGAATTGTACCTGGTGGAAGAGAGTGAGAGGGAAGGGGATGGAGGAGACTGGGATCGATGCCTCGGGGCTTCTTGAATGTTTTCTATTGTATCGTATGAGAAGGGGAGGAACTCTTCTTCCTTTTTGGGAATAACTTTCCTCCGCCCCGGTGTTTGGACCCGAAGTCAGCAGCTTTGGCCTCTCTTGACACTTGGTTAGACCCGAAGACTTTGGACCCTCTCTCTCTCTCTCCGAGTCTCCCCCTCTTGATGGCGCCCGGTGGACGGGAGGGAAGAGAAAAGTCGCGTGATTTAGGCCCCTCTAAGAGAGTCCTTTGCTGTAGAGCTTTTGAAAGTAAATTTTTTAAAATAAAATTTTTGTAAAAAAATATTTACTATTTAATAACTATATTTTTAAAATATTGTAGCACTTTAACATGTATTTAGTAAATAAACTTAAAAAATATTTATGGTATGACAAAATGAGTATAAAGGACATTGTATAGTATCCTACAACAGAGCATAATAAAATATAAATTAATACATAAATATATAATATAATATAATATTATCGTAATATAAAATAATATTAATATAATATTGTATATTATAATATAATAATTTAATATAATATTAAATTATTTAACATAACACATCAATGTATTATAATATAATGTAATATAATATTATATTTATAGTGTAATACAATAAAGATTTAAAATATTATAATTATTAGCGTAAATTAATTTTTCATAATATAAAAATTTTTCTAGCTAGGTGATAAAATTGGTTAAACAATTATTAAAGAGACATGTTGTATAATTGTTATATTTTATCATGGATATTTTGATAAAAAAATAGCGACCACGCTTAAAAGTGCTTTTCGAAAAGCTTCAAAATGGAGTTTCTCCAGAAAACTAAAAACAGCTTTTCGAAATTTTTATCAAATATTCCTATTTCATATAAAAGTGCTTTTTGGCCCTCGGAAAGCTAGGCCTTACGACTTAATGCTCCCGCTAGCGTGTTCTCTTTTAATTATGGAGGCTGGCAAATTTCTTATATAAATTTGCCAGGGAGGAAGCCCTCAACTACTGCATTAGTTCTTGGAGGGGAAAAAAAAGAGGGTTATCTTAATATCCATCAACCCTTTTCCACTGCACAACTTTTGATCCGAAAGAGCGATCAAGAGAGAGAAACCCAATCGGGGGAGTTACATGTCCAGTCCTACATATGGTACCGATTCTATCCAACATTTTCCTTCCATATTTTGAATGTTTTCCAGCTATAAATATCGTTATGACCTAGGATCCTCCATGGCGCACAAATTGCGCCGCAGAGTGATATACGGCGTTCAATAGCCATCATCAGATGATGGATGGTTATCAATATAACTATAGTATGTACCAATGTTGATGGCCATCCATCTCTTCATAATGGCCATCGAGTGTGGTAGAACACACACTCTGTGGTGTAATCCATATACTGCAGAAGATCCCTACTCTATGGTTATCCCCCAAGTCAGGAAACAAATTGGTCATGCACCAGTATGAGGTGCTGTCTTGACCACATTCACATCCCTCTCCGGTACTAATGGGCTAGGTGGGTCCAATGAGCTTGAGTACTGCCATGGGAGAGCCAAACACGATCCTAGAAGCAGTCTCAGTTCCACGGGACGGGCTGGGCCACGTTGAAGAATAGTCCATAGGCTGAGGCTGGGCTTGATATGAGCCCATTGATATCACTGTGTTCCGGCTTTCCTAGACCGGCCGGATGACTGGCCCCAATCAAGCCTCCTCATGATGCACAAGCAATTATAACGTTAAGTCGGGCTCAATTTTTTTTTTTTTTAATGCAGGATATATCGTACCATTCTAGCATAACTATATTCAAAAAAATTACAAAAAAAAAGACGATGAAGAGGGGGTCGAGCGGACTCATAACTATCACAAAGCCGGCTACCAAAATACTGCACAACATACGAGGCGACCCAATCAGCTGTTCTGTTCGTTTTTTGGTAAGCATGAGTGTCTTGAGAGGCCACCCAGTTCTTTAAAAGGATATCCTACAACAGTAGGTGCTTATCGTTTACTCTGACGTAGTCTTGGATCTACCCAATCACAATTGCTGGGTCCTCTTTTAAATGGATACACTCTGCTCCCAAGTTGACTCGTGCATGGTGATCATTTTTAAGCAGCTCTGAGCTCAGCTTCGGGAATAGGAGTGCCATTTTTGACTAGACAAATTTTATATATGGAGTTTGATCAGCCACACGAAGCACACTCCTGTTACAGATTTCTATTACTAAAATTTTATATATGATAGAGGGATTTGAGGCAGGTATTCAATTTCCACCTCACGGCGGACTTGTGCTGCACTGAAAATTAGATAAACGACTCTTTCATTTTCTTTCATTTTGTATTGAAAATTGGATAACTGCTTTCCTCCCATTCACCAACACTTCGAAATTGTGCATACAAGTAGGACGTGGGATTAACCAAATGAATTACAAGGCTCCATTGGACGGTAAATAAGTGGTCATGCATAAAAAAATATATACACAGACATAAATTATAAAGACCTATATTATTATATATTTAGTTACACATCAATTATATACTGGATAGATTTTAAATATCTATACGAGACCAAAAAATTTAAATAATAACTTTTGGTTAGCATTTTCTTGATAAAGTTCTAAATTGTTGCTAATAGTATTAGAGCCGATTATGCATATGTCCTATATAGATTAAAGGATGCTGCAACATAAACTCATGTGCGTTGACTACGAGTTACTTGGTGTTTATAATTAGACTTGATTGGATTTGGACTCTCAACCTAGCAAGAACGTCAAGGCCTAAACAGGAAGAGTACGTAAGGATCCGTGCATGTATTATGTTTGTCCCACATCAGTTTTGCACAAGATAAATTTTGACTTCTTCTATAGAATTAAGAAATCCAAATAATATTTTCTGATTAGCCCTTTTGAATGAGGTTCTGGGTTGCTCCCTCACCCCCTAGCTATCTCAAGGTGAATTTCGACGGAGGCATGGCCGATGATGGTATTTCTGGAAGAGTGGGTTTTATGATCAGGGATCATGAGGGTAGATTTATAGCAGCCGGACGGCGGAGCACACCTGGTCTGACCGTGGTGGGGTGGAACTACGGGCTGAAAGTGATTCCTAGGTTCTTCGGTGTTTAGCATGTTGATTTTTTTTTTTTTGAAAACCATGGCTGAACCTGATCGGGTTGCCTACGTACCCCTTCATAAGGGGGATTAAGCCATACGTAGTTCTTTTTAAGTTTCAAAAACGCAGCAGAAAAACCGAATCAAACAATTTAATTCATGCATGCTTATAAGATCAAATATAGAAATCAGCACCTTAAGAACACATAGGATTATGCTAGAATCGTTTAAATAATTATGCTAAAACTTTTATGCATGATTAACTATCAGATCTGAAACTTAAGAACTCTATTCTAATTAATCTCCGAATATCCATCGAATGGATTCTGGAGATATCTCCGTAAGGAGCCCCGAAAGAGGATAAAACCTCGGAGAATCGGATCTAGAACTTGACAACATGATAAATGATTAATGCTACATTAATACCTTTTATGATGGATGAAAGTTGTGGATATGATCCTTGACTTCGCAGCCACGCACACGAATGGCCTCTACGAGAAGTACACGCAAAGTTCCTGGAGAGATCCAATCCTGCGGAAGTGCTAGCTTGCGCAGAATTTCTTGAGGCTGAAATTTGATCTTCCCAATGCTATTAGCTTTTGATTCGCCTTCTTGGAAAAACTTGGAGGGAAGGTTTAGACGGATTGAAGAGGACTTAAATCTGATCTAAAGACTCTTATCAGGGACCCCCAACACTAATGGCATGATGGACTTAGAGGAGGAAGAAGTCAGCTAGATTGAATGTAGAATTTTTCCATGCATAAACTAGGGTTCCTCTCTTTTCTTTTTCCTTTTTTCTTCCTTTTCTCTCTTTTCTCCTTGAATTCGACCACCAGATGATGGAGGTCCTTTTAATGTTGCTATCCCCTCTAACTTCATATTACATCCCATATTTGTGGAGGATTTTGTGGGGTTTTGAATTTTGAATTCAAAATTCAAGTTCATGTGCCATTATATGATGAAGCTTGATCTAATTTAAACCATTCATCATGTTGCCACTTTCCTCTTTCAATTTCGAAATTCCCATGCCCCCAATCAGATTAGAGGGTTACGTGGTGATTTTGTGGTGATTAAATTCGAAATTCAACCTTAATTAGAAGTGAGATAAAGATAAGGATGACATATGCCATGAAGAAAGAGAATTTGATCTTATCCAATTCTTTTCATGAATTTATCTCTCCATGTCACCCCATTTGATGATGAAAGAGGTCCATGATGTTGCCAAGTGTCCCATGGCACCATTAAATAAATTAAATTAATTTTAATCATATTAAAAATCAATTTATGGCGCCATGCATGGATATGTGACAAGTGGATTTCAAGATCCGAACAGTTTCAGATCAAACCCATTTAATTTAATTAAATCCTAACAATTAGAATGATCCAATTACCATGGGTTGAACCTAATCCAATTAGGTCAATCCCTAATTAAGCATAAATTTAATCTAATTTAATTTGGTCAACCTAAGTCCTCTTGATTCAGACCTAATCCAATCAGGTCAAAAATCCTGATTGAGCCCAGAATTGAATCTAATTCAATTTGGCTCATCCTTAGTCTAATTACTCAATCCAATTGAGTTCATTAGCAATCTAATTACTAATTAATCCTCCAATAATTACTTTAATTATTTTATAAGATAATTTGCCAGTCGAATTGACTAAATTACCCCTGAATGATTCTTAATCATTCATCAGCCTTCTTGATCAATCAGGAATCTTCTATGCGTGTGACTTCATAGGTTCGAACCTAAGCCGGTAGTATAGGAACGACTTCCTACACTAATCGATGTGACCATCTAGCAATGGTACCCGACATCCGGATAGGCAGAATATATGCGAAGCAAATATTCTGGAATCCTGAACTATGGTTACTGTATAATTCAATCTCTTTGACTCCTAATGCCAGGATGACTTAGAGCTCACTGTCAACCCTATAATTAGTACATCCATTATGTGATTAACTTTAGATATCCCGTGACTTCTCACTGGAATTACTCTAGCCAAGGTTTTGCTAAATTAATCACAAGACATTATCTCCTGTTTCCAAGAGGGGTCAATTCCATCTCGACTCACAACTGACTACGCAAGTACTTGACTGCACCTAGTGACCTTCCGTCACTGAATTAGAAATTCAGATAGTCCGGTACCAAAGTACAATGAGTTGCTTGCTAGTCACAGATTGCGGTTTCAGGTCAGAGGGCCAAATTTATACCCATATCCACTCGGAACATCTCTTGACAGTAGAGCGTTCCAGAATTGGTCACGTTCAGTGAAATGTACTCCTACACTTCACCTGTGTGGCATACTAGTGTCTCTACACTCCTTGGTTAAGAGGACAACCAACGTATATGTCACACAATGACCTAATCTCGATAATACTGTCGTCCTAGTAACAACATATCATTTGGTCGCGAACTGGTTTAAGGACTTGAAGATAAATTCTCCTTTATCACTAATAAGTCCTAAGGACTTCATCATATAAGAGTTCATTTGAAGATATAAAATGATGAATAATGCCAAATAACATTTTATTAATTTATCAATTTATTTACAAAATTCAATCATCAGTATGCTGACGATTGACTATTAGGATACAATTCCCAACACGGGCAGCATGGGAGGGCATATTGTATGCTAGACGGGTGGTAGGGGTTGACAGCTTATTCATTGAGGGTGATTCGTTTACGGTGATTGACTAGATTCGAGGAGCAAACAGATACAATGATGGCCACCCTTTGATACGGGATACCCGCACATTGGTGAGAGAGCTGACTTTGGTCTGGATAGTTCACGTATATCGGAAGGCAAACAGTGCTACAGATTGGGTTGCCTTTTATATTGCCCGGCATTTCAAAGAGGTCCTTTGGATAAGGTTAGCCAGTATTCCATACTCTTTGTATTGTTTACTTTCACTTGATTCAGCATCTCGTACTCACGTTAGACTTATATGAATTGAAATGCCGCTTTTGACAAAAAAAAAAAGTAACTATTATCCAACCCAAGTGGTGAGTTTGGGCTCTTAACAAGTAGTTCTTTGTGTACCTGTGCAGTCCTAATCCTAGAACTGGTTCTACAAAAAAATAATTTTGATAAAATTTAGGATTTTTTACATGAATACCCTCTTAAATATCGAATTTTGTATGAATACCTTTTCAAAATTGATATTTGTATGTTTACCATCGTAAAAGACTTGTTTTGCTATTCTACCCTTTTTTATCTTTATTTTTGCATATATACCTACACCATCTGACAGCGTTAAAAAATTAAAAGTTTAAAATTAAAATGACTAAAGTACCCTTAATGAGTAGATGTGCGAAAAGAAACATTTGTAAGGCGATCGCAATAGGAGGCACAAAAAGTAATTTCAAAATTTTATTTTCTTTTTAATTAAAATAAATATAATTTTTATTAACAGTATTAGAAGAACCGTTATATTAGGGGTATTTGTGCAAAAATAGTATTTTATAAGGACATAGAAATAAATATAAATTTGAAGAGGATATTCACGCAAATTTAAATTTTTAGAAAAATATTAATGCAAGAAAATTCTAAAATTTAACCCTACAGTACAGTTGCAAGTATTCCATCTGTGCCCTCCTTCGAGTCTTCTCTGCCACTCCCTTCTCCCTTTCCTTCTTCTGTCTCTCCTCCTTCAACCCTTCTCTCCCACCCCATTGTCCCCTTTCCTTGGGAAGCTACGCCCTCATGTCAATTTGAGACACATGAGACTCCGCTAGGTCCCCTCCTGTGGCCAATGAGCTGATCTAATTTGGGAACACTTCGATTAGCCATCCCCATAAAAATTGGGAGCGTCACTTTTCCAAACCCCAGGCTTTGACAGGTCTCCTTCACCTACCCGAAGAGCTGATATGACTCAGTTTTTTTTTTTTTTTGCTTCGATCAGCCATCTATCCATGGTTGGAGCATCACTTTCCCAAATGTCGACACGCTTTCTTTTTTTCTCTCTTGCAGTAGTGCTTCATCGCTAGTTTGAAGGCTCCAGCTACCTTGTTCTTTAAAACTGCCCAATCGAGTCAATTCAGCTTGAACCTATTGCATCTTGGTATGTCTTTTGTTGCACGTTCCTCCATCTCCAAGGTAGAGAATGGGCTGCCATCCATAAGTTGTTCATCTTTGTTATAGTGGAGCCGAGCTGCTCGGGCTCGGCTCGTTAGTCAAACGAGCCCGAGCCCGAGCCTAATATGAGGCTCATTTACAGCCGAGCGTGAGCCCGAGCCCGAACAACTCACGAGCCCAAACAAGCTCTAGTCTCCCAGCCCAAATGAAAGATTCTCAGCCGGCTCAGCCCAAATGAAAGACTCTCAGCCGGCCCAGCCCAAACGAAAGTCTCCCAGAGTCCCTCGTATCGAGCCCGAGCCCGAGCTCGTAATTGAAACGAGCTTTACGAGCTCAAGCCCGAGCCTTTGTTTTGCCAAGTAAGCCCGAGTTCGAGCCCAATACCGAGCCCAGTACCGAGCCCGAGCCGAGCCCGAGCCCGAGCCTGAGCTTCTGTGAAACGAGCCAAGCCCGAGCCTCCCCAGGCTCGGGCTCGGCTCGGCTCGTTAACAGCCCTAAGTGGAAATGATATTTTGAATGATTTTTCTGCTATATTTGGGAATTATTATATTTGTGAGCTTGGTTTCTCGGTTAGAGGATGCTCTCTCCTATGCCCACAACTTGTTATATAGAGGCTCTATGATCGAAGTTGCTTGGTAATTGAGCAACTTTTGCATGTTTGTTTCCCCAACATGATTTTGCACGATTTATATTAATAATTGTGGGCCTTGCATGTTACACCCTTATAGAGAGTGATCTTGTTGATACACATGTATATTTTGTGAGAGGCATAGTACCCTCCAATGCCCATAACATGCTTGAGTAACATGCCTGTGATAACTTTGCATGCTTTTAGGTCATGATTTTGCTTTGTAATTTTATTTACATTGGATACCTCTAGGGGGGGCAAATATGACCCAACTCGCCAACCCGACCCGTATTCGACCTGCCATAAATAGATTTGGGTTTGGCCTAAACAGGTTCGGGTTGTAAACAGATTGACCTGTTTAACCTGTTTATTAATTGGATCGGATACGGATTTTAGATGTTCGACCCATTTAACCCGTATAACCTATTTAACTGTTGGGCTGATAGAAGCCAAGGCCCAGGGCCGGCCCAACTCTCCGCCACATGCCCGCATGCCTGCATCGCACTTCACAGTCCACAGTCTTCACCTCGGGCCCTTGGCTCGATTTCCTTTTCACCGCGAGAGCACGAATACGATCGCTTCCCTCTGTCCCTCTCAAGTCCCCCCTCTCCTCTCCAGCTCTTCTCTAAATTCTTCGCCTAGCGCCGCTCGAGCTCTCTTCGCCTGGCTCATTGTCATCGAGCCCCCCGATTCAAGACCCTCACAGCCTCGCTTAGGTCCTCGGAAGGTCAGAGGCCGCACGTCAAGGGAGTGGAGAGAGGAAGAGATGGAAAAGAAGGCCATGGCTCCGGCGGCGATGGCGGCTGACTTTGCTCTCAAATCACTTTCTTGCCGAACTCGATCTTTCCATCTCCGCTGTTGTCGATCTCGGCCTCACCCTCTTCGCTGTGATCCAACGATCGTCGCCTCCGACCTCGTCGCTGCTGACTTCAGAGGCGCCCTCTCAATCGGTATGCCTCACTCCCTCTATCCTCCCCCACCCCACAAACCCTCCTCCGGCGCCACCACCACCAGTCCATCCCCTCAAGCCCTAAGCCCTGAGCCAGGCCTGATCTATCGAAGCAGGCACCTCTCTCTCTCTCCGTCGAACCCTCCAACCTCTCCACATCTCTCTCTTGCCGAAAGAAACCCCAAGGTCCCCAACTCCCCACCTCTCTCTCTCTCGCCAGAAAGCAACCCCACGGCCATGGTCCCCACCCTCCCATCTCTCACTCTCCGTCGAAGTCGAACTCTCCACCTATCTCTCTCTCTCGCCAGAAGCAACCCCAGTACCCACGGCCACGGTCCCCATGATTTTCTTTCTCAAATTTTGAGATGCAATTGGATGGCCAAGGCAGTAGTTGGTTATTCCCAAAGAACTAATTAGCTAGCACTATGTACATACATACATACGTACATACGTATGTACATGTATATATATGTATAATATAATATAAAGACATGTATAAGTATGCACATATGCATGTGTGTGTCTATATATATATATATATATATATATATATATATATATATGTTTGTGTGTATGTGCATGTGTGTGTACACTGTACATATATTGTGTGCCTGTGTATTTGATTGACCATTGGAGTTGGTAATGGTTGTCACTATTTCAACCTTTAAGAATCTCTCTTATTTGTTTAATAAATGTCATTTGGTCACGATCCATAATCTATAGGACCAAGTCAATTTAAGTAGGTGAATTTAACAGATGGGACTTTTGTTTGATTGCCTCAGCATTTTATGTTTAGTCCTGTATATAGTTATATTTGCTATTCAATTTATTGAAAATTAAAATTGTTTTATATACAACAATATTTAATACATATAGGATCACATAATGGAGCCTTTAAGGGTTGGCTTGTAAAGGTCAAAAATGGGACCAGTTGTATCTTTCACGCAAAAGAAAAATTCTTCGTTAGATCAGCTATTGCATCAATCTCAAAACGTTCGTA
This sequence comes from Phoenix dactylifera, assembly GCF_009389715.1. Classification (NCBI taxonomy): domain Eukaryota; kingdom Viridiplantae; phylum Streptophyta; class Magnoliopsida; order Arecales; family Arecaceae; genus Phoenix; species Phoenix dactylifera. The sequence continues at coordinate 16,302,267 of NC_052397.1, forward strand.
CAAAAAAAGGTCAATTCTTCTTTAGAAAAAATGGGAATAATTAGCCTTTCCTGATCTGGACAACAACAAAAAAAAACACATATAAGATCACAGATTAACCAAACACACACACACACACACACACACACACACACACACACACATATGTATATGTGTGTGTGTGTGTGTGTGTATCATTTAAGGGGCATTACCTGCCTGACTATAATATGTTACGAGTTTGTCATTACCATTGTCTAATATATATTGGTTGGGGTAGCTTTGTAGATTGCGGTGATTGAATATTTTGGATCCAAAACTTTGAACCTTCCGTCTCTAGTGCCTCTAGTCCCACATCTCTCTCTCTCTCCCTCCCCCCGGTTCATCAGCCATGGGACCCGAAGCTCGAGATCCGTTAAAGATATTCTTCTTCCCTTTGATGTCCCCGGGCCACATGATCCCCATGCTCGACATCGCCAAGCTCTTCTCCCGCCGCGGCGTCTCCGCTACTGTCGTCACCACCCCCGGCAACGAGCCCCTCCTCCGCCCCTCCATCGACCGTGCCAACTCCACCAACCACCATCCTCTAATCCACCTCCTCCTCCTCCCCTTCCCCCCTCCGTCCACCACCTCCTACCCTCCGGCCGGGAGAACCTTGGCTCCATGTCCGCCTCCGACCACGCTGACTTATTCACCGCCATCGACGCCCTCCGCCGCCCCTTAGCCGAACTCCTCCGCGCCCACCGCCCCGACTGCCTCGTCTCCGACTCCATCTTCCCCTGGACAGCCGACGCTGCCCTCGCACTCGGCATCCCCCGCCTCGTCTTCCACGGCCCCGGCGCCTTCCCCCTCTGCGTCCACCGCAGCCTCGAGCTCCACAACCCCCACGCCGGCGTCTCCTCCGACTCCGAGCCCTTCGCAGTCGAGGGCCTTCCGGACCGCATCCAAATGACCCGCTCCGAGATCTCCCCCATCTTCTTCTATCCCGACTTCCTTCGATCTATAACAGAGGCCGAGGAGAAGAGCTTCGGCATCGTCGTCAACACCTTCTACGAGCTCGAGCCGGCCTACGCCGAGCTCTACAGGAAGCCACCCGGTCCGCGAGCGTGGTTCGTGGGCCCGGTCTCCCTTTCCGATAAGGACGAGGCCGACCGAGGCGGCCGGGCCCACCCGGCCCACAGCCGATGGCTGAGCTGGCTGGACTCCAGGGCAGAGAACTCCGTCGTCTATGTGTGCTTCGGCAGCCTCTGCGAGTTCTCCGGCGAGCAGCTCCGGGAGATCGCGCTGGGCCTTGCGGCCTCCGGCTACCCCTTCTTCTGGGTGGTGAAGGAGAAGGGTGACGTGGCTGGCGAGGATTGGCTGCCGGAGGGGCTCGAGGAGAGGGGTGTGGTGGTGAGGGGGTGGGCCCCGCAGGTGGTGGTGCTGAACCACGCGGCGGTGGGGGGTTTCGTGACGCACTGCGGGTGGAACTCGACGCTGGAGGGGGTGGCGGCGGGAGTGCCGATGGTGACGTGGCCGCTGTCGTACGAGCAGTTCGTCAACGAGAAGTTCTTGACCGAGGTGGTGGAGATGGGTGTGAGGGTGAGGAGGGGAGGGAGCGGAGGAAGTGGGGTGGTGAGGGGGGAGGAGGTGGCGGCGGCGTTGGCGGCGGTGATGGGCGGCGGAGAGGAGGCGGAGCGGAGGAGGAGGAGGGCGAGGGAGTACGCGGCGGCCTCAAGGGCGGCGGTGGAGGAGGGAGGCTCCTCGTACCAGGACATTGGCCGGCTGGTGGCGGAGCTGGCAGCCGCCCGCGCGGCGAGGAGGGGGGAGACGGGACAGTGAAAGCAGGAGAGCGAGGCCGTGGCGGTACCGTTGTGAGACGGGAAAGCTGTGTCGTCTACAAGTTTTGGATGGAATAAAAATGAGTTGGCTTTGAGAACGCCAGAAAATATAAAATATATAAATAAATTTATTGTATTCTATAAGCTTAAGTTTTTAAGATAAGAATGAGATAGGCGTAGCCTTGTAGGGTTTACTCCCAGTATCTTGTATTTAATTTTTTTTTTAAAATAAATTCTTCTGTTTCAAACCTGCAACTAATCAACTAGACTGGGTTATGACCTCACGGTCAGCGTCATCATGATGGCGCTATTTTGCTTTGTCGCTAATGAGAAAGCCTTCCTGCTATTGTTATATTTTCAGGTGAAAAAACTATACCAATCGTTCTTAAGCAAAATATAAAATTATTAAAGGCTTCCAACCGTTCACATTTATTAACAACCCACTTCTTACGTTGTATACGTTAAGTTATTTTTCTTTACGACTTCACTTTTTTAGAAGAAGAAAAGATGTAGTACTTAAGCTACCACTTTTCTTTGAAACTTCAAATTTTTGGAAGAAGAAAAAATATGGTGTATAGCACCCATTTTGATACAGTAATTTTAAATTAGTTACTAGTTTAAAAAATTTTCCAACTCTAAAAGATAAATATTAAAAATATCGTAACTAAAACATAAATATTGTAAATCTCTCGTAACACTTTTTTTAAAATATTTTATAAAGCTAAACGTAAGTCTTAACCATCTTTATGTAAAAAAGATATAATGAAAGGTTGTCTATAGCAAAGAAAGAAGCCAAGAAAATGGTTTTGATTCTGGACGGAAAAGTGAAAGAGAGGGTCGAGAGAGATCGAAAAATTTCTCAAAAAAGGTAGAGATCTTAATTTCGAGCGAGACCTAGTAACCTATTGCCTGCTTCAGAAATAAAAGGATATTTTTATAATTTTAATTACTTTTAATTTAAATAAATATAATTTTGGCTAATCACGTTAGATGAATCCCTATGTCAAAGATATTCATACAAAAAATATTATTTTGTGAAAAAATGCACGTAAATATCAATTTGGAGGGTATTCATGCAATTCTAATATATAGAAGGATATTTTTGCAAAAATTTAAAGATTTTTTTGCTTGTGTACCTTTCTAAATATATGAAATTACATGAATATATTTTAAAATTGCTATTTGTATGTATATCTTTATAAACATTCTTTTTGCATGTTTACTCACTAAGAATATTTTCATCATTTTAATTTGAAATCGTTAACTTCTTAACAACATCAAATGGCATGGGTAGATATACAAAAAAAAAAGGTTTTATGCATACAAAATAAGTGTTTGATGAAGATATACATACAAATATTACTTTTAGAAGAATATTCACACAAATTCTAATATTTAGAAGGGTATGTACGCAAAAAATTCTATCCAAAATATTCGATACATTAGTTCATAGAATGACTATTTGATGAATAGCTGTAATTCATGCTAGTTTGATAGATACAAATATCTATTAAAAATATTTTTATATCAAAATTATTTTTTTATTTTATTAGGAGATTTATCATGTCTCCATAAATTTCATGGTACTGTTTGCTCTAGTTTATAAACAAACTGGTATTGGAAATGGTTTTGTGTTGGACGGAGTTGATGAAATAATCAAAATATAGTTTTCATTTGGATAGTCATTTTGGACAACAACCATGACTCATGCGATTTCAAGGGTCAAAAATTTCTAGGCTTTGCGGTAGTGACCTCAATTTCTACGATCATGTAAACTAAATCCTGTAGTGGCCTATGGACAGAATTATATATATCTATATATTTATCTATATATATATATAATCATTATTTCTTTTCCTTGACGAAAAGTGAAAAAATAGAAACAGATGGTCCCCGTTTCCCTTCATGGTACTGTTTGCTCTACTTTATAAACAAATGGTTTTGTGTTGGACGGAGTCGATGAAATAATCAAAATATAGTTTTCATTTGGATAGTCATTTTGGACAACAACCATGACTCATGCGATTTCAAGTGTCAAAAAACTAGTTTACAAACAAACTGGTATTGGAAATGGTTTTGTGTTGGACGGAGTTGATGAAATAATCAAAATATAGTTTTTATTTGGATAGTCATTTTGGACAACAACCATGACTCATGCGATTTCAAGTGTCAAAAATTTCTAGGCTTTGCGGTAGTGACCTCAATTTCTACGGCCTATGGACAGAATTATATATATCTATATATTTATCTATATATATATATATATATATATATATATAATCATTATTTCTTTTCCTTGAGGAAAAGTAAAAAAATAGAAACAGATGGTCCCCGTTTCCCTGTTTCCCGTCTCCCGGGTCCGGATAGGAGCCCATGATATAATCGAACGCTGTCGTCTATCCAGATTCAAGAATACAAGAAGAATAGGAGAAGAGAGGAAGGCAGCAGCCATGGGTTCCCAAACTCAAGAGCAACGACCCCTTCATCTGGTCTTCTTCCCATTCCTAGCCCGGAGCCACATGATCCCCATGCTGGAGACCGCCGTCATCGCCGCCGAGCGCGGCGTCAAGGCCACCTTCGTTACCACCCCTGCCAATGCCCACCTCGTCCGACCAACCCTCGACCGCGCCAACTCCCTCCACCAGCCCCCCATGGACCTCCGCATCATCCTCTTCCCCGCCGCCGACCACGGTCTCCCCGACGGCTGCGAGAACCTCATCTCCCTCCCCGACGTATCCCTTGCTGGCAACTTCTTCCGTGCCGTCTTCGCCCTCCGCAAGCCCCTCGACGACCTCCTCTGCGACCTCCGCCCCGTCGACGCCCTCGTCTCCGACGCCCTCTTCCCCTGGACCACCTCCCTCGCCGCCGATCACAGCATCCCCCGCCTCATCTTTCAGGTCACCGGCCTCTTCCCTCTCTGCGCCGCCAACGACCTCGACATCCACCGCCCCTACGAGTCCGTCTCCTCCCGCTCCGAACCCTACTCCATCCCGGGCTTCCCCCACCCCATCAAGTTCACCCGCGCGGAGCTCCCGGAAGTCTTCGACTTCCCTTACATGCTGGGCCTCCTCCGCGAGGCCGAGCTCACCAGCTACGGCGTCATCGTCAACAGCTTCTACGCCTTCGAGCCCGACTACGCCGAGCATTACTACAAGGTGGGCCGCAGGAAGGTATTCCTGGTCGGCCCGGTCAACCTCGCCGGAGCCAGACTACCGTCGACGGAGAAAAAAGAGGACGGCGGCCGCGACGCCACCCTGAGGTGGCTGGACGAGAAGGAGGACGACTCGGTGGTGTACATATCCTTCGGGACGCTGTGCCGGTTCAGCGACGAGCAGTTCCGGGAGCTGGCGCTTGGGCTGGAGGCGAGCGGCCACCCATTCGTGTGGGCGATGCGCAGCGACGGCGGCGCAGGAGATGAGTGGATGCCGGAGGGTTACGAGAAGAGAGTCGCCGGGCGGGGCCTGGTGGTGAGAGGATGGGCCCCGCAGGCGGAGATCCTGTCCCACCGGGCGGTGGGGGGGTTTGTGATCCACTGCGGGTGGAACTCGGTGATGGAGGGGGTGTGCAGCGGGGTGGCCTTGGCCACTTGGCCCCTCCACTCGGAGCAGTTCGTGTTGGAAAAGTTACTGGTGGACGTGCTCAAGATAGCGAAGCCCGTGTGGGACGGGTTCAAAAGCGTGGTCGACGGCGAGAAGGCGGTGGTGCCAGCGAACGCGGTGGCGAGGGCGGTGGCGCTGCTCGTCGGCGGCGGGGAGGAAGTGGCGGCCATGAGGAGAAGGGTGCGAGAGCTGGCGGAACTGGGCAGGAGGGCGGTGGCGGAGGGGGGCTCGTCGCATGAAGATATGAGCCGTCTGATCGAGGGGCTCATGGCTTGCCGCGAGGAGCGTGAAAAGTCACAGGTGTAACGTCGGCCGTGCGATGCCATGGTATTCTTGGCCTTTTCCTTTGAAATTTAATTTTTTTCTCTTACTTTGCTTTCCAATATGCTGAGACTACCCGTAATGCCAAGGCTTTTTTAAAGACTGATACTTACAGAAGCATGCTTCCCCCTTACAGAAGCATGCTTCCCCCTCAAAAAATAAATATATAAATAAATAAAGGATGCACGCGAAAGAAGACTTCTTATGAGAGTCTCTTTCTTTCCAACTCGATGAAGTTGATTTTGGGCTTCTCCGTCTCCATTAAGAGCTCTTCTGACCTTTTCTTAGATCCCATTATAGAATTCAGGCTCCTGATCGAAGCCCATCACTAGATTTTTTTTTGAATTCCTCTCTGCTTGTGGGTAGCTGTTCGCACCCTTGTTGCGGCCACTCGCTACCGGAAAACCAAGTAATGACCAAATGTCTCTCAAGCCACCGATCGTTTGGAAGCTCGATGCCGGCTGGTGATCAATAGATTTTAGCCGAGAAGAACGGGTGTTCTTTTTTTATTCTTTGTTTTTCTTGGCTTTTTATATTTTGTTCCTTCTTTTCGACCGATAATGCCGTTGAATCTTATTGCCGAGGTCTCTGCCTAGTTCCTCATGATGGTTTGCAGCCATGGTCGAGGCTCCCAATTGGGGTTTCTTGGTTTCATATGTTAAAGGGGCCGAACCCCTATTTCAGAAAGATTTTTTTCTTGCCGCCAGTTGCCGCTATCCGCAGTGGGCGGCTGTGGGTCCCTAACCTCGAGCACCGCCTGCAGCCAACCCCCGAGCACCGACTATCTGTAACTCACTAGAGTTTCGAGAAACAAAGGGCATCCTACCTATTTTTTCTATATTTCGGGCAGAAAGGAAAGATAACCCATCCATTTCAACTTCTGTTGAAAAGACTTTTTTTTCGTGCGTGCTGTTGGCGATCTAGAATGGTCTACATCCATTTGGGAAACTCAATGCTTCCATTGGCCATGAGGCCTTTTTAGTCATTTTAGACTGCATCAGTGGTCTTTGATCCACATCCTTAGCCGAGACAAAGTCTGCTACTTTCACTGGCTGGCCCTGTAGCCAAGAAGGGGTTGTGGATTTGCCAACTCCATTTTTTTAGTCTACTTTCAAGGATAGAATGTCGCCCTTAACTTCGCCCAAAGTGTCCTTTCTTTCGAGGGCCGGTCTCCAAGGATTCAACTCGCATTTCACATGAGAGGGAGGGAGAGTTATGGATTAGCTTATGGAATTTATTTAAGTTCAAACTAGGCTCACAGCAATGCGAATTGCTACAGAGATGTCCATACTGTCTAAACAACCAGTGGTGTCTGCATCTGTAAATGTTTGCCAAGCATTGATGGTTTTCCAGAGGCGAAAGCCGAACCCCAACATCTTGGTTGAAAGGGCAGGGTTTCAAATGCTATGTCATATTTCTCTCCAGAAAAACCTATTCTCTCTCTTTCTCTCTCTCTCCTCCATCTTTTCTCTCTCAATTTTCTCTACTAGACTCCCTCTAATGGACTTTTTCTCTCTACTCTCTATAGAGATGTTAGATCTAGCATGGCACCTGTCTTCTTGATTCTGGATCCACCCTATTGAAGGGCCCTGATTCATGGCCGGTGAGTGGCACGCCAACCCTCACTTTGGCCCTTTCCGGATATTGTTAGAATTAGTCATCCTGATATCTACCGAAACTCCTGTATCCTAGTGTAAGTATGATCAGATGAATTCCGCTTTGATTGGACCTTGTAAATATGATTTTTAGTGAATTTTAGATCGACCTAGGTGAAGAGTCCTAGTGTAGGGTTGTTGGGCGGTGTATCGGCCTCCACCCTGGCCTCTGTCATATGCCGTTAGATTTGATTGCTCTATCTTTATTAAACCATATGTATTATAGTTCGAACATGATTCGATGAATTTCACTTTGGTTGGACCGATTGGGGTGTTGGGCACTTCCGCTTGGTCAGCTCTATGTGAGTGTTGGAATTTAAGATTTTTATTTTTAAAAAATAATTATGATAAAATTTTAATTAAAGCAATATAATTTTTTGATATTAGGCTTTGAGAAGGATTTTTGGGATTAATTGGCTCTGTTAGTTAGATTGCATTTGCAAGGTAAGTAATGTTTCTTTTTTTCTATTTTTATCAGCAATTATTAAATTATTTTATTTATGACTTTTGAGTGGTATTATTTAAGATGCAAGAATTTAATGGAGAGTATATTATTATGAAAATTATTGTTTTGGAATATCATAATTCTGTATGATTTTAGAACTGAAATATGAAACTTAAAACTATTTGAATTTCGACCTGGCTATGTTGAGGATCCACTAATGGAGGCTGATACGTTGGCATATAATTTATCATGAAAGACTTTACAGCAAGATGATGCACAGCTCACTGTAAGAAGATTAGTCAGTGCTATGACCTTGCCACAAGATGATGTAGCCATAGCTTAGGATCAATAAAATAATTTAAAAATTTGAAAAAATTGAATCCATGAACATAATTTAATATTTTAATAAAAAATTGATTCGTATTTTGATTTTGTTTAGTTAAAGTGATCATTGCTTATTGGACAGTTTAGCTCATTATACGATTTTTTTTTTTTTTACAGATTCAGAAAACTAGCTCGATCGGAGTTTCTAATATGGGAGAGCGACTAGTAGGACTTTCGCACAAGTTATCTTAAAATAAAGTTTATTTAAATTGATGTACTACTTTGGAGTATTGTTAGAATCATGAGACATTTAAATATTGAGCTAGTTATTGAAAAAACACATGCAGATTATTATTTAAATTGTTCCATTGCATATTTATGAGATCATATTGAGATGTCCTGCATACATGTGGAAAGATTTTTTTTATAAGTATATGGCAATTATCATGACTTTCAGGATCTCGGATTGGGAGCGGGACACAACAAAACCAAAGTATTCAATTAGGTCCTCTTTCAAAACCAAATCTTTACGGTAGAAAATTTGGAAAAAAAAATAAGTTACAGCCGCCAAATCACTGCCGGCTCTATGGTAATGATGAAGAAACCTCACTTGCAAATTTTTCATAGCAATTTGGCAAAAAATCGCCCAACAGCTTGGAACTGGCCACCCCTGCACGGTCAAACAGTTGTAAGCAGCTGGAGAAACTCCCTTCCAAATCATTTAGCCAAATGGGCGCGGGACTATTTGGTATCATCAACTTGTTGGACTCTTTGGAAAGGCTGGAATAGTAATTTTCCGCTTCGAAGCTCGCATCCACGAAAACAAAACTGGAATTCATTTTCGTAACACTTGATGCTCTAAAACAGGAGCCAGAGAATTGCATGGGGGACAAAATAGATTGTCCAACCCACATCAAAAGGGCCACCCAATTTCGGCCCAACAAACACCAACGCCGACCGGACGTGTCCTCCGTCCGGCCTAAAACCGGCCCGACCTCAGACCCCACCAAAAGTTCCTTCAACCTCGGATATTCGCCGATGCGCCTCGGCCAAGCTCGGGACGCCCTCCTTATTCGCCGACCCGCCCGACCAAGCTCGGGCGTCCTCTTTAGTAATGCACTCCGACCTTCGCATTTGGAGCGCTCCACCGAACACATCTCGGAACTCGGAATGCTAGGCTGGCCTCAGCACCCATCTAGCCGGCCTCGCTGAGTACTTGATGCGACCTCCCTACGAGCTTGGCCTCGACAACCACCGCACCATGTACATATCTTCGCCCTCCTACGTGGTCGTGCATTGCGATGCCAGCACGCCGTGCCTCGCTTACTGGTCCACGATAGCCATGGGCAACACCTTACCGTTCCCAAGAACGGACTTCACCGCTCGCCACAAGCAAGCTCAAGCTGCGCGCCACTCCTACTCATGAAGAGAATAGGCCATACCCTGCTACGGCTGTCAACATCTCACCATTCCCAAGGGCAGACTCCACTGCGCGCCACAAGCAAGCTCAGGCTACGCGCCACTCCCTCTGATGATGGGAACCGCCCATACCTCCGCCACCTAAGCGCTCCTATTAGGACTATAAAGGATCCCAATAGGTAACGCCTAAAGAACATTTGGGGACTAGACCTACAAAGCTTCACTCTAACTTGGTTATCGGAGGGTCTCATCGGAAACACCGGTGAGGTTTTGTGCAGGTACTTCGCCGACTGCAGGAGGTGGCCCTCGTCCTCTTCCTTCGCACCCTGGTGGCTTCCCCGACTCCTCCGGCATGGTCATCCTCAGGCCAGATTCGAACCAGAACAGTGTCGTTGCTTGAGAAACGACAAAAATAGTACTCTAAAGTATTGCTACATATTGATTTACTTAGCGGTGTGTATTGGCTTGCTAGATAGCTAATTAGCTTGAAGTGTATTATCTGGCTATGTAATATGTATTGATAAAAAATATGTTTCGAAAACAGTGTATCGTTTGACTTATAAATATATATTAGAACACTGCTGAGTATGCATCAAAGAGGCTTGCAATTTGTATCAGAAAGTAAATAAGCATGTATCACGTGGCTATATTGTACGTACTAGTGAATATAATGTTCCAAAAACTATGTATCAGTTTGTTTGGAAATATGTATTAGGTTATTGGATTACTAATTTGCTACGTGTGTATCATTTGATCGTGTACTGTGTACTAGCGAACACAATATTCTAAAAATTGCATATCGATTTACTATATTAACTTGGTAAATAATTAATTTACTTGGTGTATATCACCTAGTCATGTAGTGTACCGATAAAAAAGCATGTTCTAAAAAAAAGAAAGAGAAAGTACGCCATGCTTTTTTTTTTGTAATTACGAGACCGATGACTCCGATAATAAGAGGACTCTTTGACTTTTAAGGTTTTTTTTTTAAGATTGGCACTTAGAAAAATATGGCAAAATAAGAAGCTCATCCTATATTATTTTGAAGGGGACTTAAAGGCGATTATTAGTTGGCTACCCGATCTTCCATATCATCTTATTTGCTCTCACCCTACTTTAGAGGACTCGAGAAGGTTCATCTCCACTCCGCAGTCGTCCAACACTGCCTACATCTTTGAGGAGATGAATAAGATTACAGATTGGGTAGCCTACTAATTATTCGGGTGCTTTTATTTGAGATTCGCCTCGGTCAGCCCCTCTTCAATTACCAGATATTTTGTGCTTCTGCCTGCATTTATTTGAACTGTTTTTTTTTCCCAAACAGAATGGGCCGGGAGGTCTGAGCCAGCCCATTACTAAACTATTAGATACCTGGACGGACAGAATGCTATTCTTCAGAGTTAACACGACTGAAGCCTCTAGCCTCTCAGTTATATGCGAGGGTAAACTAGCATTGAGCTAAGGCTCAAGTATCAGGACTGGTTAATTAGAAGGCAGAGGCATGCCCAAATTGGAGTTTTAGCGGACCTCCACATATTTGATTCCGTAGATTGGTTTATCCTCTCGAAAGTATCGATCAAATTCGTACCCTGACAACATTTTGTGGAATTAGTAGGGAAAGCATTCATTTTATATTAAAATATAACTCTAAATATTTGGAGAAAACATATCAAAGTTATGTGTTTTTATAGCTAGAAAATGACTTGATGAACAGCTCCACTTCGGATGTTTCTTTCTTTCTTTCTTTCTTTTGTTTTCCTTTTTATAAGAGTAGAGAGCTGGCCAGATTTGAAACAGAAGTGCACGTCTTTGCTTTGCAGCATCACAAGTTCCTTACGCTAACTTGGTGCCAGTGTATCATGTTGTCATGATCTGGTTAATTCCCTATGTTCATACACCAATGCCATCGCCCATGTTGGCACAAGGAACCTATGTATGATGCTATCGTTCAATGAACCATTGCATTGTTTGATTTTCCAAAAGTGGTTTAAGTTTACTATCCATTATAATTTAACATTCATCTTTATTATCCATTTTAATTATCGATTTTTAAATTTAAATATAAGTTTGTATTGATCATTTAGCACCATTACTCAAAAGAAAAAATATAGAAAAAGCTTATTCATTGACAAGTGATTTAAGCAACTCTTATTTCTTCATTACCTTTTGCATTTTTTTATTAAAGAAAAATCATAACAAGCTGAAAAAGCCCCTTGAAAAATGTAATGTCTTATCTAGGAAAAGATTCATTCCAAGTTGTCACGAGTAGAAAAATAATAAAAATTATTTTACCAATCTACATTGTATTAAAAAGAGCATTGGGATCCTTTAATTTGCCCATGGATGAAGTATTGTTTGTTTCACAAATAAAACAAAATATGGATCTGCCAAAGTTTTAAATATGAGTTGTTTTGGAAAGAAAAATGCGTAAGCAACTAACATCATCAATCCTCCTTCGCATTCATATCTCACATCTACTAAGATGTCTCCAACTCTTTCAAATTCCTCTTCTCTCAGTGGTAGTCAACGACTTTTTCGGTCGAGCAAAGTTAACCCCTTTATCTCAATTTTCCTCTCGAGCAACCTAATTAATACCAAAACCCTACCTCCCTTTTTAATCCCAATATCCCTCTCTGATTTTTATTTCAAAAGCTTGATATTAGTTATTTTTATCTCTATTTTAATCATGACATAACTCTATCAGAAAAAAAGATATATTATATAAATATGTTTAAAAGTATATTTCAATAAAATTATTTAACTTCCACTTGCAACATACTTGGCATATGCTATCAACATAGAACAATGATTTCAGAGGAGGTCATCACAAAAGGATATCAATATTATTGAAATATGGTAGGTTGCGCTTGTTTCTATTATTAAAATGCAAACTATCACGCGGTCATACGCTAATAACAAAAAAGCAATGACTTCTGAGGGGTCGTAATATAGGAACATCAATATTCTTGGAACTATGGATAGAAAGCAGCTATTTTGTTACTATAATGCAAACTACTTGAGTCTATGTTTCTGGTCCTGAGCCTCCAATTATGCTGAAGTGCTAAGACACATCTACCAAATTTCTACCACATATCAATCTATCCTGAAGTGATAGGTTCTCCACTGATGAGTAATGCTCAAATGCTCAAGAAATTATGTTTTTTTCTTTTCAGGTGTTGGTGTGCCATTAGAGTGAATAAAAAACAGGAAAGTATTATAATATTTTCGATTTTTCTCTTGAGAAGTGCAGTTACATGATTATACAAGTATATAATGTATTCTTCTGATTTTATATTAAAGAACAGTATTGGATAAAAGTAACCGGAGATGGGAGAAGGTTATATTATCGCAGGACTCCTCATAATAACATGGACCTGTTAGATTTTTTTTCTCTAAGATTCTAGAGATTTTATTCACGGAATCTGGATTCACTTAGCCAACTTCAGAAATTTCTATTATATAATAGATACCGCGGCTAGTTGCATTTACATTCCCACTAACATATGCCTAACTTGTTGCATCGTCGCATGAGATCGTGCCCAGCACTCTCTCACCTTCTCTTTGCCAACAATTTTTATATTATTATATAATGGCCATAAACAGAATCTCAAGAAACTGAAAATTTTTCTGAAAAAAAATAAGAAGCCAATCGTGTTGGCTAAAAGGTAGGGGTTATTATTTAACAAGTGCCGCCGGAGGAGGGGGGGATGCGGGGGCTCCACCCCCCGAACCCCGGTGTCAAAAGGGAACATTCGAACCTCTCTCGCATACCAAATTGGTAGCCCCATTAGCTTCACAGAAAATATAATTGGGCTGGAAGACCCCTCCATCCCTCACAATTGTCTAGATATCTCGGAGCAAAAGGTGAATACAACCATTACCCCTTGGGCCCCTCCGGATCCAACTGATGACCGTGCATGGCTGAGTCCCCCTCCAGGACGATGGAACTGGCCCGAAAAAATCAGGGAAGACGGTCCCAGACTGCCTTCCAAAGGAACAGTACTAACCTCGGAGGGAGTCCCAAGCGCCAGATCCAGGCGTAGTCCATCCTGATGCGGAAAAGGTCGCCCATCCTGATGCTGGTCGTGGTAGAGGTGCTCCAAATCCGAACATTTGGACCTACACATCCTGGTAACGGAAGGGATCGAACCCTCTCCACCAGATGCCCTCCGAAAAGCTAAGCTAGCCAGTCTCGTCCCATGTAGCCCTCCCGGGGACAAGGAGATCATAGACACGTAGGCCCTTCGCAGCCTTGACACTAACCATAGTAGGCCAATGCTGCAAGGGGAGGGCATCTACCTACGGGTCCCCAGCCCTATCAGCTATCTAGTGTGTACCAACACAGTAGGCGGATACCTCGCAATTTGTCTCCACAGGAAGCAACATTTCTTCCCTCCTCGGGCCAGTTCCTCAGGGCCCGCCCACCCACCCATAGCGGGCTGCCATGGTCCGCATCGAGATCTCCTGTGGCTCCAAAAGGAATCGGATTGCATGTCGGGTAATGAGCACTTTCCGTCTCTCCATGAGAGACAGAACCCCAAGGCCACCCTCACTGAATGGCAGGTAGATGCTCTCCCAAGCCACCAAGTGCACCCCTTGACCACCTTCATGCGAGCCCCATAAGAAGCTCCGAAGTAGCCGTTCAATCTTCAGCTGCACTGTCCTTGGCACCACCGTGCTTGCCATGAGATAGATGGGCATTGAGCCAAGTACAGATCTGATCAGCGTCAATCTACCCATCATAGATAGAGACGCCACCCGCCAACCCTCTAGCCTACTTTGGACCCATTGCATCAGCCTAGTGCCCTCGGATACCCGTAGTCTCCTACCTGTGATCGGTACGCCCAGGTAGCTGCAAGTCTCGTCCTACTTTGGCATCCCCAGAATTCTTCGGATCCCCCGTCGAATCCCATGCGTCATGCTAGGACTGAAGGAGATGGTGGACTTCTGGGCATTCGCTTCCTGCCCAGACGCAGCACAGTAGTCGACCAACACCATCCTAAAGGCCCGTGCATCTGCTACCCGCGCCCTCGTCAAGAGGAGATAGTCATCGACAAAGAGTAAGTGATATATTGGCTCGGCCCCTAGAGCTAGGACGTAAGCCTCTAGCTTTCTGGCGGCGCATGCAGCCCGCAGTGCCTGAGTCAAGACGTTAAAGCAAAGGATGAACAAATATGGGGAGACATCCCTGCCGAAGCCCCATGGTGGATTTGAAAAAGAGGGACGGTATGCCGTTGAGCAGAAGAGAAAACCTCGGTCTCCGGACACACCCCAGCACCCAATCAATCTAGGTCTCGTGGAAACCAAGACTCTCCAAGGCACGCCTAAGGAAGCTCCACCTGATTCTGTCATAAGCTCGTTCCATGTCCAGCTTGACAGTTATCGGGGTTTGCCGCTTCAGGGCCCGCTGAAGATCCCACATCATATCTTGGGCTAATATGACATTATCGGAGATGCTCCTACCTCCCACAAAAGCTCCTTGCTCCTGGCAAATAATGCTGGAAAGCAAGGGCTTCATCTGCTCTAACAGTATTCTTGCCACAACTTTATATAAAATTGTGTACAAGCTATAGGCCTAAATTGACTCGGTTCCGCCGGATCCTGACGCTTCAGTATCAGCGTGACAAATATGGCCTTCCAGTTGTCAAGCATCCTGGCCCGACTGAAGAAACACAGAACCGCTTCCCCCACAGCCGTCCGGAGGATGCCCCAGTATCTTCGAAAAAAAGGGTGGGAACCCATCTGGACCAAAAGACCTATCCTCTCCTAGGGCCCAGACCGCCTCCCGCACCTCCCCCTCCATCACCAGTCAAACCAGTAACGCATTCTCTGTAACGCCAATTTCCATGTCGGCCCCCGGGAGCTGACCGACAGCGTCATCCCCTCCGTCCTCCGTCCATCGAGAACAGAAGAAATCAAGCAAGATCTGGCTAACCGACGATGCTCGCTCCGCCCAGTGGCCCATCTCGTCCTGCAGAGACCGAATCATATTCGTCTACCTTCTGTTGACCATGCTCCAATGAAAGAAACTAGTGTTCCGGTCTCCCTCTTTGACCCACTAGATTCTGGACTTTTAATTCCAAAAAATGTCATATTGTCGCAGGATCGAGTAATGAGTGGCAAGAAGCCCCTGGTCGACCTCAGGGAGCACACCCACTTGAAATTCTTTCCTTTGGAGGTTAGCAATCGGGGCCTTCACATCCTCCAACTTTCTAAAAATATCACCCACAACCTCACGATTCCAACAGCACAGCCGTCTCTTGGTCAACTCTAATTTGCGTAAAACCCTTTGCATGGCATCACCACGAACCGATAAGCTCCAAGCTCCTTGGACAATGTCCCAGGCTTGAGGGTAAGACAACCAAACCTTCTTGAAGCGAAAGGAACAATGGTGACTGGAGCCCAATGTCGTCGAGATCAACAATGGACAATGATTCGAGGCAATCCGAGATAGATGGCTAACCCTATAGGAGGAAAACCTGATAAGCCAGTCAGTGGATGCAACGGTCCTGTCTAGCCGCACTCAAATTCTAGCTCTACTGCACTGGTTGTTACACCAGGTGAACCGTGGTTCGGAGAAGCCTAGGTCCACCAGGCCATTCCACGATAGGAATTAACGGAACTTCCTCCTATCCACTCTGTCAGTGAAAGCCCTTCCTTTCCGCTTCGCGCTCCCATTCTAGATACAGTTGGAGTCACCCACCACAGCTATCGGAAAACCCTGAGCAACTAGGTGGGTGAGCTCGTCCCAAAGAACTCTCCTAGTCCTATGGTCAGTACTCGCATATACTTCGCTTAAGACCCACGGTGCTGCGTTGGGTTCTAAAATAATTATAATATCCTGTTGAGAGCACTTATGGAACACATCTACTGTCGCCACGCCCCACTTCCATAATGCCACAATACCCCCGAGCAACCCTTGAGATTCAACTGTGTAGGACTCTTAGTCAACCTTTAAACGCCGTTGTACTCGGCAAAGTCCTCTATCGGACAAATGTGTTTTTATAGAGGAGGCAGATCTCTAGACTATGGACCTGCACCAGCCACCTGAAAGACGACATCAAAGACGGTTTTGCCACCCCCTACAATTCCATGCAAAAATCCTCATGGGAAAAAGTCCGAGAGGTCGGCCACATGCACGTTAACCCCCTGGGCCGCAGGGTCCATCTCCGCCTCATAGTAAGTGTCTCCTCGCTGCTCATCATCCACACTGGCTCCAGAGACAACCCGCATCACTGCAGCCTTCACCCGTCATACAATCATCGGGTGGCCCACCGACGGCCTGCCAACGGCCCCCTCGTGTCCAACCCGATCACCTGCCCCTGACAGTAAAGGTACAGACGTATTCTGGCCTACCAATACGTCACCCACATGACAGTCCACTTTGGCCGGACCGTCGGTCGACCGGGTTTACACCAACCAACTCAGACCTGCCCGAGGTAGCCTCTCCCTGTCCTGCAGCCACCCTTATAGAGCATAGAGAGGTATGGATCTCAAAATCCGGGTCTGCGACCAGGGCTGGGGAGCTAAACTGGAAGACCACGGTCGTTCCTCCTACTGGGCCCTTTGGGAGGCCCATCGTTTCCAACGCACCAGGCCCTCCACGGTCCTGAAAAGTCCTAGAGACCCCCCGTCGGAACCACTCCCAGAGGTTGGCCCACCCGCACTGGAGTTGGGCCCTGCAGACCCGGCAGCCAGAATCGTGGGACAACCTGACCCAGGCCCGCTCGTCGGGCCATCTGGGCCCAGACTGTGGAAGGCCCACGTCCTCGGGGGCCTTCCGCCGATCGCACACGCGTGGCCCAGACTCATGGGTCCGCGCGCTGTGCGTGCTGTGCCTTGCATGGCACCATTTTGGCTAGACCAAGGCTCGCTCCGGCCATAAGGCCCCAGCCCGCAGCACCGCGGCCCAAGTCCAATAGCAGCCCAGGGTTCCTGGGCCGCTTATTAGACTGTCCCACAGGCTGGCCCGCTAGCACAGCGCTTGGGCCAGGCTGCTGCTCCAACGGGTCGGCCCGCCCCTCCGCCGGCCCAGCCACGACATCCGAGGGCACCGAGTCACCCCAACCCATGAGCGTGTCGGAGGCCGGGTCGACTTGGAAGCCCTCGGCCGGGAAGCCGAAAGCTAGGACCCCGGCCACCACCGTCGGCTACCCTTTTGGCGGAGAGCAGCGGCGGACCACCTTGGTATGCTTCTTCAACTCGGCCAAGTTCACGGTCGCGTTCCTCGGCTGCGGTAGCCCTTTCTCCCGTTGGAGCCGGGCGCGGGTCTTCACCAGCCACGGGCCATCCATCAGCCCGGTGTCCCCCTCCTCGGAGCTTGGCCCCATCGCTCTTGGGACATCCCCAAGGTCCACTGAGGCACCCTCCTTCATCAGCGTCGGTTCCCCAAACCGGCAGGCGGACGCTGGGTGCCCAATCCTTCCGCACCAGATGCAGAAATCTGGGATGTTCTCGAAGATGAAGGACTGCCAAAGCACCTTCATCTTCCCATGGATCCGGAAGCCCAGGAGGAGGGACTCGGTGGCGTCAATCGCCACCTTCACCCGGGCGAAGCCCATGGCTCGCTGCTCCTCAATCACCCCGTTTACGACCAACGGCCGCCCCGCCTAAGCAGCAATGCCGAGAATGGTTGAGGTCGATCAGTACTCGGGCGGAAGCTCGGGTAGTTGGAACTAGACCACCACGGTCTTCCCCAGGGCCTCCTTGGGTAGACAATCCGGGACCCACAGCTCCATGGTGAGGAGTTGTCCCGCCACCACCGAGGGCCCCTCCATCAAGGCGCGGTCCCGGTCTTCCGTCGACCGGAACCGCAAGACGAAATGGTCGTCGGCGAGTGTCACCACCGCGACGTCCCCTGCCTTCTTCAAATGGGCAGCCACATCCTTGTTTACCCACTCGGCCGGCACCCGCCGGCCAAGGCTGCGACCCACCACCACCAGTCCCTCCCACTTCCGACGAGCGGCCTCAATAGGCTCCTCCGTGAGCTCCAGGACCAACGAGAAGTGGCAGCTCAGCCGAGCCGCCTCTGCATCTGTAAGCCGGTGGGTCACCCAGGGCCCTGGTCTCGCCCGGACCCCGAGTCTCTCTCTTTTGCTCCCCGAAGCCATACCTTTGCCTTGAGCTGCCACCTTTGCCCACTTCCCTGTTGTCGGCTCCGTCGTTTGGCCCGCCGGCCGCTCCATCCGAGACCTAGGGGGACCAGTGGACCACCTAGTACCACCTGCACACAAGGGTTAGAGAAACAGAAAAGTTGAACATTGACTTGCAGCCCGCCCGCCGTCGAGCCTGCCGCTTGTAGCTCCTCTGCTAACCAGAGAGTTGTGGCCGCAGGCAAACGCGCGCGCACCTGCCGGGCCAAGCCTCCTACTCGAAGATCGTGGGTTACGCCCACAAGCCTCCTCGTTGGCCACCACGAAAGGACGATCACCACCACGCCCCACGCCGCCGGTGAGGAGGTAGCCTTTACAGCTCGGAGCACTCTCTCTCTCCCTGGCGGTTTCTCATTTCTCAGAGCTTCCCACTCTAGAACTAGCCGTTACGAAGTCCTACAACAAATTGTCTTTTTAATAAAGCCTTTCAGTCGCCACGACGGCACGTCAGTCCTCTGCAGCAAGGCCCTGCCCACAAGAGCATATGTTTTTTTTTTTTTTTTTTTTTTTTTTTTTTTTTTTTTTTTTTTTTTTTGCTGAAAACGGGTATTTCATACAATACGTGTACGAATACATCCAAGAAAATCAAAATAAAGCAACTCGCGGAGCGCATGTGGCAGCTCCTCCTCCCCCGACCAAAGGGTGTACCCTGAGTGATGAGCCGCATGGGCCGCCATCCAGTCGGCTGCCCCATTAGCTTCTCTGAATACATGTTGAGCCTGGAAGGCTCTCTCATCTCCCATCATGCTCCCTATGTCGCGGATCAAAGGGTGGTCTGTACCATCACCCGTCGCCCCCCTCCGAATCCATCCGATGACTGTGGTGGAGTCGCCCTCCAAAATGATCGACCTGGCTCGCAGGATCATCCTCGCATGGCGCACGCCCGCCCAGGCTGCTCGAAGCTCTGCCTCCGGAACCAACGTGTCGAACAGCTGGCAGCCACCTGCTGCAACTACCTTGGAGTGCGGGCCTCGTATAACAAAGCCCACACCACCCCGCGCGCCGCCGTCCAACACCGACCCGTCAAAATTGACCTTGAGGAAACTCGGGGGTGGGGGCTCCCAGGTGAAAAACACCATCTGGTGGGCTGCCGAAGCAGAGGGGGGGCCCAGGTGTCCCGAGCCATCAAAGGTCTATCTGAAGAGGTGGTGGGTACAAACTCAACGGCCTGAACACGAGCAAGCTCCACAGCAAACCTCGGTGACACCCTGCGATCGCCGAGAGTACGAGCGTTTCTTGCCAGCCAAATCTGGTGCGCTGTGCAAGTCGCTCTAATAGCCTCCTGACACGTCCCGGAACTGGGTAGCCCCAGTCGTATCATATGAAGGAACTGTGGCCTGTCACTCCGGGCCTCCTGCGGGATCCCGGCCCACTGCCATGTCAATCTCGCCCATACACACTGAAAGAGCACATGGTCTACCGACTCCACAGCCCCACACGCTCCACACTCTGCAGGGATCCCCCAACCACGCCTGCTCAGCGCAGCTCTCGTCGGAAGGCGATCCCGGAACACCTTCCATAAGAAGAGGGCTACCCGCGGGTGAAGACCGTGCCTCCAGATCCATGTGCAATCCGGCCCCCTCTCCTGCTCTAACTGGATGACACGGGAGAGGTCTCCTAGCCTGACACTGGCCTGGCTCGATGTGCCCCATACCTTGACATCCCGCCCCCCACATCCTGGTAACGGAAGAGACCGGATCCTCGCTGCGAGGTGTACCCCAAATAGCTGTCGAAGTCTAGTATCATCCCACTCTACTCCACCTCCTGCCAAAAGGTCACTAATCCGTAGTTCCTCTACTGCCTCTACATCGATCATAGTCGGCCAACTCCTCAATGGCAAGAGCATATGTTATTTCACAGTAGTGCTATAACTTGTTGCATCGTCACAAGAGCATGCTTATTTTCGTAATAGTCAGCGAGTTGCCATTCCCTACAAGACGAAGTTGGTTCAAGTACCGAGATGTGGTTTCTCGTGGCCCATGCATCCTTCCATACTCTAGGTGTTACGACTTCTTAAAAGAAGAAAACAAAAGAAGTAACACTTCCCTTCCTTAATCTTATTTTTTATCATAAAATTATATTAGTAGTAGGATGCTGTCTTCCTTGTCCTGACGTGGCATTGTGCCTCTAATTATCTGCTGCTTGTCGACGTAAGCTTCAGTGACAATCAACTATATATGGGCCACCAAGTTCATCACAACCCCCACCCCGCTTGTCGTTGCATGGACAGAGCGTGAAATTTTGTGCATGTGTTGTCGCGTGCATGGGTCGAAAATTTTGATATCGATCAGAGTGGAGCATCTGTACCAAAGAGGGAATCCACCTCGGTCGGCGACCCACGTGGTTCGTGTGGCGCGGAGTGCCACGTGCTACTAAGTAGGACCGAAGGACAGAAAAATTTCTATAGGTGGATCTTGATGCATATAATATAATAAATAAATTTGATGATGCTGTTTAGTATCTACAATTATTAGTAGAATCAGATTCATCAAAAATTATTAATAATTTAAATGACTCTAGTTCAACTATTTTTTTCTTTTTTTGGTGATAAAGACAGTAATATCTGTGGATGTGAACGGATATTTGACAGTTATTTTTAATATATTATTTTGTGGTGGTTGTTGTTTTGAAAAAAAAAAACTATGAGTTGCCATCACGCCACATCATACACATTTATAAAAAAATAAATTATGCTGCAGATTGAGTTGCTTTCTCTGTGGTTTCTTATGAATGTATTATTATCTCGTAATAAGTAAAGCTTTTGTTGCTGTTTGGCTAAGCAATCGGGGATGCACTGGTAGTTTTTTTTTTTTTGTCTTTTCTTCGAGTACCGCGACTCCGAGAGACACGAAATCTATGCACAAGGGATGGCAGTATTCACGTGATCATGTCGAGCCAATGTGCAATGTCTAGAAGACTGTGACCACATGATCATCTCATTGTATTCTACTTCTTGATTGCTTAAATTACTTTATCTCGTGGTAGGTTGGACTTTTTTTTCTTCCACTTTTGAAAGTATACTGAGATTTGTATCAAAAAAAATAATGGTATACCGAGATGGGCATGGGATGGGACTTGGGAGGCTCGCTTGTTCACACATATATTATTAGGCCGCGGTGGGAAGGACAATTTTTTCATAAAATCCCAACAGGTCCCGGATGCAATTAAAGCGCAGGATACAAATACAAATATATCCTTTTAAATATTAAAAATTATATAAATATTCTCTCAAAATTTTGTTCATTATGTTTATATTTTTATAAAATATTTATTTTACATATTTTTAATATATATTTATGTTATTAATAAGCAGTTTAAAATTAAAATAACTAAAATATTTTTAAAAATAGATATAAGGAAAGAAATATGTATAAAACTATATAAGCTTACAAGTATATTCATATAATTTCATAAATTGTTCTGGTCCAAATGATTAATATTTTATTTTTAAGGTAAGATTTATTCTGATTTTAACTTTACTTCATCTGACTGCAATCAATAAAATATTAAAAGCAATCCACGTGAGTTGCCGAGATTCCAAAAATAAAATAGTAGCTAAAATTTCTCACCTAAATCCCCTGTAGATAGATTTGGTATGTTGCCACGTGGGCTGCGTGCTGCCATTTCTCAATCTGGATCGGCCACTGTTGCTGTCGTGTTTGTATTTATTAATATTTACATTTTACTATAATAAGTATGTATATAAAATAAAATATAATTGTATTATGCAATAAACTATTACCTGAAAGATCTCTCAAAAATTTGATTAAAAAACCGTTGAGAAAGTTCTGTATATCCTGCACACGGAGGTTGGACGCACCAAAAAAGCCAGCAATAGTTGATTTTTTTTTGTTAGAGTTTAGACGCATAGAGACACGATTTGTACGTACATCCTTTGGCTTGAAAATTTTTTAATTAAATCTTCTGAGTTACTGCACTGGCCCAATATGATTTTGATATTCATCTTCATCAACAAAATAGTATCCCATGCCCATTACATGATAAATTAATTTTTTAGAAATTCAAATAACTTTGGTATTAGCTGTTTGAGGATCCCAAATTCAAACTCCTCCGGCTCAATTTGGAAGAACATCCACCGTCTCCACCATCAGCCACCACATTTGCTTCCCTAGATGGTAACTAATTGTTAGGTCATAATCATTTAATAGTTCTAACCATCTCCTTTGCCTCAACTTCAACTCGTTCTGAATAAAGATATATTTTAAACTTTTATGGTCTGTGAAAACCTCATAGTGTTCCCTATACAAATAATGCCTCCAAATCTTCAGAGCAAAAATTACAATTGCCAACTCCAAGTCATGCATAGGATAGTTCTGCCCGTAAGACTTTAAATATCTCGAGGCAAAAGCTATTATCTTCCCATTCTGCATCAAAACATACCTAAGTCCCTTGCGAGATGCATTACTGTATATGGTAAAATCTCATATTCCAGATGGAATAATTAGCACTCAAGCTATCGCCAACCATCTTTTTAGTCATCTCTGAGTCAAGCGGGATAAATGCATGGCAATATGAGAGAATCCTTCAACAAATCTTCAGTAATAACCTGGCATTCCTAAAAAGTTGCATACCTCAGATACCTTGAAAGGTCTTTTCTACTCAACTACAGATTCCACATTCTTTGGGTCCATATAAATACCTTCCTTGGAGATCTTATGTACGAGAAAGGTAACACTGTCCAACCAAAACTCACACTTTGATAGCTTAGTATAAAGCTTTCTATCTCTAAGAGTTTGTAACACTATCCTCAGATGTTCCTCATATTCTTGTGAGCTATTTGAATAAATCAAAATGTCATTAATGAATACTACAACAAACTGGTCTAAATAAGGTTTGAATACTCGGTTAATAAGGTCCATGAAAGCAGTTGGCACATTTGTAAACCCAAACGACATGACCAAAAATTCACAATGTCCATACCAGGTTCGAAAAGCTATTTTTGGTACATCTTCAACCTCTATCTTCAATTTGTAATAGCCGGAATGAAGATCAAATTTTGAGAAAACTTTGGTCCATTGTAACTGATCAAATAAATCATCAATTCTGGGTAAGGGGTATTTATTCCGAAATGTTAGCTTCTTCTTTCTCCTTTCTTCTCCTCCCGCAAAGCCGACGGCACCGGAAGGAGCCAGCCCATGGTGGCCGTGAGAGGGAGCCTGAGAGGGGGCCGGGCCACGGCCGGCGGCGGCCGCGCTTCTTCTTCTTTCTTCTCCTCCAGTGACGCTGTCCTTCGGAGGGTGGAGAATTAATGACCCGTTAAAAATATTTTCATATCAAAATTATTTTTTCAATTTATTAGGAGATTTATGGTGTCTACATAAATTTCATGGCACTGTTTGCCCTAGTTTGTAAACAAACTGGCATTGGAAATAGTTTTGTGTTGGAGGGAGTTGATGTAATAATCAAAATATAGTTTTCATTTGGATAGTCATTTTTGGACAACACCATAACTCATGCAGATTTCAAACGTCAAAAATTTCTAGGGCTGAGTTCATTTAAGCTTTGCGGTTGTGCCCTCAATTTCTATGATCCTGTAAACTAAATCCTGTAGTGGCCTGTGGTCAGAATTATATATATATATTATCATTATTATTTTCCTTGAGGAAAAGTAAATGTTTAAAACGGAAAACACCCAAAATGTTTACGGGACTTAATCGTTATTTTCTTTAAAATAATAAAAATAGAAACAGATGGATAGACTCTGATTCCCGTTGCCCGTTTCCCGTTTCCCGTTTCCCGTCACTCCTGGGCGGGTTCGATAGGAGGCGGCCACGATATAAATGATAATCGAACGCTATCGTCTATCCACATCCAAGAAGACAAGAAGAATAGGAGAAGAGGGGAAGGCAGCAGCCATGGCTTCCCAAACTCAAGAGCAACGACCCCTTCATCTGGTCTTCTTCCCATTCCTAGCCACAAGCCACATGATCCCCATGCTGGAGACCGCCGTCATCGCCGCCGAGCGCGGCGTCAAGGCCACCTTCGTTACCACCCCGGCCAATGCCCACCTCCTCCAACCAACCCTCGACCGCGCCAACTCCCTCCACCAGCCCCCCATGGAACTCCGCATCATCCCCTTCCCCGCAGCCGACCACGGTGTCCCCGACGGCTGCGAGAACATCACCGCCCTCCCCGACTTCTCCAGTTGTGGCAACTTCTTCCGTGCCGTCTTCGCCCTCCGCAAGCCCCTCGACGACCTCCTCTGCGACCTCCGCCCCGTCGACGCCCTCGTCTCCGACGCCCTTTTCCCCTGGACCACCTCCCTCGCCGCCGATCACGGCGTCCCCCGCCTCATCTTCCAGGTCACCGGCCTCTTCTCCGTCTGCGCCGTCAACGACCTCGACATCCACCGCCCCTACGAGTCCGTCTCCTCCCGCTCCGAACCCTTCTCCATCCCGGGCTTCCCCCACCCCATCAAGTTCACCCGCGCGGAGCTCCCGGAAGTCTTCGACTTCCCTTACATGCTGGGTCTCCTCCGCGAGGCCGAGCTCACCAGCTACGGCGTCATCGTCAACAGCTTCTACGCCTTCGAGCCCGACTACGCCGAGCACTACTACAAGGTGGGCCTCAGGAAGGTATTCGTCGTCGGCCCGGTCAACCTCGCCGGAGCCAGACCACCGTCGACGGAGAAAAAAGAGGACGGCGGCCGCGACGCCACCCTGAGGTGGCTGGACGAGAAGGAGGACGACTCGGTGGTGTACATATCCTTCGGGACAACGTGCCGGTTCAGCGACGAGCAGTTCCGGGAGCTGGCGCTTGGGCTGGAGTCGAGCGGCCACCCATTCGTGTGGAAGGTGCGCAGCGGCGGCGGGGGAGGAGATGAGTGGATGCCGGAGGGTTACGAGAAGAGAGTCGCCGGGCGGGGCCTGGTGGTGAGAGGATGGGCCCCGCAGGTGGAGATCCTGTCGCACCGGGCGGTGGGGGGGTTTGTGGTCCAGTGCGGGTGGAACGCGGTGATGGAGGGGGTGTGCAGCGGGGTGGCTTTGGCCACTTGGCCCCTCCACTCGGACCACTTCGTGTCAGAAAAGTTACTGGTGGACGTGCTCAAGATAGCGAAGCCCGTGTGGGAGGGGTTCCAGAGCGTGACCGACGGCGAGAAGGCGGTGGTGCCAGCGAACGCGGTGGCGAGGGCGGTGGCGTGGCTCGTCGGCGGCGGGGAGGAAGTGGCGGCCATGAGAAGAAGGGTGCGAGAGCTGGCGAAATTGGGCAGGAGGGCGGTGGCGGAGGGCGGCTCGTCGTACGAAGATATGAGCCGTCTGGTCGAGGGGCTCATGGCTTGCCGGGAGGAGCGTGAAAAGTCACAGGTGTAACGTCTGATGAAGTGGGATGCAAATCAAACCATGTACCAGTCGTGCGCGTACGTGGAGTTGGGTCTGTAGTTTTTATTTTAAATAAATCTTATTTATTTGCTGGTATGTACTAGCCGTTGGTAGTGAGTTGTGTGTTATCAAATCTTTAAGAGCCAGTTGTGTGTGTACCGGTCTTATGTAAGTGGTGCCATGCAAATGGGTGTAATGCCGTATTTGTAGGCCTACATATGAGTTTTGGTTTTATTTAAATATCAATGCATGAGACGAAACATGTACGTGTTCTGTTCCTCTCTTTAAAATAAACGCAACAAAGTTATTTTTTTGTGTCCTCCTTTTTCTGCTGAGTGGTGAAGAAGAAGCTCTACTATTCTTGAAGTTATTCAAGATGCATGAATTTGATGGATAATATATTATTACAAAAAAAAAATTATTTTGAAATATTATGTTGATATATGATCTTATTATGGATATAATTTATTAATTTTGACTCTGTATGATTTTATAACTGAAATATAAAATTTAGAACTATTTGAATTTTGGCATGGCTATGTTGAGGACCTCTCCAACGGGGCCTAATACGTTCGCACATAATTGGTCCAGAAAGTTGTGTCCAAGATAATTAGTGACATACCACCAATAGACCATCAGTCTTGAAAGACTTTCCTGCAACATGATGCACAACTCACTGCAAGAAGATTAGTCACTGTTATGATCTTGCCACAAGTTAATATGACCATAGCTCAGGATCAATAAGATAATTTGAATATTTAAAAAAATTGAATCCATAAACAAAATTTAATATTTTAATAAAAATTTGATTCATATATTGGTACTGTATATATGCTTATTTTCTCTAAATTATTATCTATTTGATTGTCTGATTTTGTTTAATTAAAATGATCATTGCTTATTGGACAGTTTAGCTCGTTATACAATTTTTATATTTTTACAGATTCAGAGAACTAGCTCGATCGATCGGAGTTTCCAATATGGAAGAGCGATTAGTAGAACTTTGGCGCAAGTTATCTTAAAATAAAGTTTATTTAAATTGATGTACTAACTCAATAAGCAACATAATACCTCTGAGTGGGGTCAAAGCATGTCAGATATTTAATTAAAACACAAAATAATGACTAAAAAAATAAATCACAAATAAGCATATTTTACTTTTGAAATTTGTTAAGCTTTTTTTTACAAAAACTTTGAAACCAAAATTCCAACATAAATTGGCTAGGGCCACGAAACCTAGTAACATGGGTTGCACAAAATGTCAAACACTACTATTATTAACTATCGATGGTACGGTGTCCAAATACCACAATTCTAATCACCGGTGGTACGGTGTCGAAACTGGTTTCTCACAAATACAACTCGATAGGGCCAACGAATAATCTCCATTGGCGGGGCCAGAACATAACCATGCTGGGAATACATACATACAAAATAAATAACTTGCCTAGTCAAACCATTGCACATATTTCATAGCATAATTTTCAAATAGTATTTAACGTGCCTGACCCATTTTACTAAGTACAAAATAAATATCAAAATTTAATCAACTAACTCATTACACTTTGAAGTATTAGGTTACTTACCTTTTTTCGCTTTAAATCCCAGCTCATGCAAACTTGTCAGATACATCTATTTAATATCATTAAAATATTATTAATTTTAACATAATTTTAAAAGTCAAAGTTAAATATTACAGTCTCATACCTCCAGATCAGTTCGGTCCGAGCAAGAAGGATTCAACGGATTAGAGGTGAAGATCAAAAGTGGTCAAATCTAGCTGGGGCTGAAGTGATGGCCGGTCTAGCGCTTGGGTACCGGGGCGATTCGAGATTTTCAAATTGGGTCAACTTGGATCCAAGTTAGAAGAAGGACAGGGCTTACACTAGGATCCCCGAGCTTGTCTGGAGGAAGAAAAAGGAGGAGGGAGAATCTCAACTTGGATCTGGATTTGGTCTGATCCTGGTCTTAGGCTTGAAACTAATTGTTCGGATCGACCATCAGAGAAAAGGTCTGAATCTAGTCAGAATGTGTGCTTCGTGTTTATGTCACAACTCAGGACCTCACACAAAATGACTAGTTGGAAGGTAATATTTAGGCTCTTTGATCCTGTATAAGTACCCAAAATCTATCTAGCGAATAACCGATGTGGGACTAAACACAAGTCCGCACGGGTCCTCATATACTCCCCCCATTCAAGTTCTGACATCCTCGTCAGGCTAAGAGTTCAAATCCATTCAAATCTAATCAGAAACACCAAGATCGGCTCGTAGTCTGTCCCAATAGATTCGTGCTGCAGTGTCCCCTAATCCACATAGGTTATGAGCTGCGTTCGCTCTGATACCATTATGTCACAACTTACGACCTCACCCAAAATGACTAGTTGGAAGGTATTATTTGGGTTCTTTGATTCTGTATAAGTATCCAAGATCTACCTAACGAATAACCGATGTGAGACTAAACATATACCCACACGGGTCCTTCCAGTTGTTGGGAGGAAAAGAACTCTAAGATGTTGCTCAACAAAAGCTCGACGGAAGAAAATGGATTTTGCAAGGTAATGCATAACTGTAGGATGTTGCTCAACAAAAGCTCGACGGAATAAAAAGTATTTTAGAGTTGGTCTACTTCTTCAAAAGATGACGCAATCCTTTTTTTGTTTCTATTCTGGCTTGTACACAGCTAACAGATTGTTATCTTCTTTGCTTTCTCATGGGTTTATTTAGTTAGAACTGATACCTGCAGTTATGATCTAACAGACTTTCTATTTTCTGTAACTTATTTTCTCAATAATTACTAATTCTTTTAATAAAATCGGCTTTTGCCTCTCTTAGTGTATTTAAAAAAAAAAAACTCCGCTTTCAAAACCAAATCTTTGCCGTAGAAAATTTGAAAAAAGAAAAGAAAAGTTACGGGCGCCAAATCACTGCTCGCCATATGGTAATGATGAAGAAACCTCAGATCATCTCCTCCCAAATCATTTAGGCAAAAGGGCGCGGGACTATTTGGTACCATCAATTTGTTGGGCTCTTTGGAAAGGCTGGAATAGTAGAATTTTCCGCCTCGACGCTCACATCCACAAAAACAAAACTGGAATTCATTTTCGTAGTACTTGATGCTCCAATGAAGAGCCAGAGAATCTCGTTCTTGCTTGAGAAACGACAAAAGTAGTAGTCTAAACTCCTTGGAACTCGGGCCGGTTTTGGCGGTCTCATATTCTATACAGCACACTCCTCGTAAATAGCCCTTCTCAATAAATTCCAAGTGGACCTCCCTCACATTTTTTAGGAAAATAATTTTGGTCAGACTACCCCATTATTTACTGTGGAGGGAGGATAATGAAAATATTGGAGAGAACAATCACATCAAGATTAATTACATTCACGGACTTGCAAAGAATCCAAGAAAGGTAACTCAAATACCCAGATAGAAATGAAGTATTAATAAAATACTCTATAATAAATTTTATCCCATTTGACGTTGGGTTTATCTTTCTGATTATGAGAGGCTAATTCCTATCCTTTAGCGTGTGCCTGTATCATGCTAGATTTATGTTTTTTTTTTTTAGATTAGAAAGGGCTAGTGCTCACCTTCCGTCATAAGCCACTCTGTCCATAGGTAGACGTGAAAATCGAGTTGAGTTGGACCGCGTGCAAGTTCGATTAGATATAGAATAGGTTAAAAAATGAGATTGTCCGCTCATCAAAACCGAAAAAAAAAAAAGCCTAACCTGCTAGATATAGGCTAGATTTGGACATTCAATAGGCTATCTATGAATTTAATCATTGCATATTTTTTACAATCCAAGTTGCTGAAATTTCTCACCATTTAGGTATAGGACATATTTTGGTTGAGAAAAAGAATAAATTTAAATGAGCTCTTATGGTTATTTAAAGAGGCATCTGTCTATCACGCTTTGACCCGAGCATGTGATGGATGGCCATGCATCCTCTGAGATCTGCCTTTCTATTCATGTACATTTATGTCAATCCAAACTTAGGGTGTGTTAGAGACAAATAAACTAATGCATTAATTCAAAAAAATAATCTATAATTAATAAATATGTAAAAAATAAAAGACAAACTTTGCATGTCCTATATGGTTAATCCCTAAACATATGCCGTCGCCTATCATGTGCTCTACCTAGCCATTGAGTCGGGCGCGATAAATAAAGTGGCATCAAAGCTTTGTGTGAATCCATATGGATGTGCTTTTAATTTCACATCAATTATTCGTCGAAATTTTTTTGAATATTTATATAAGATTAATAGAGTTAAAAAATATCTTTTGACTAGCATTTTTTTTTGGATGAAATTCTAGTATAATACATGATATAAGAGTGGATCAGCGTATGACCCACGCAGATTTTGTGCGATTAGCTTTGAATAGGCATAGACAAAGAAAATAAAAGAAAATTAATTAGCCAGTTTTAATAATAAGACAAATGAAGCAAAGAATAAAGAGAGACTTGGCTGAGGCGGACCATGTATACGTTTTGATAGTTTGAGGGATGGATTGCACATCACATTTGATTTTCACATGATTGAAGGATTTGCGCACAAAAGAAGGCCATTCCCTGGTTGGGACAACAACGTGGAGCAAATTTATTTCATTGGATTGCAACGATCAAACATGTCCGGGAGGACACTACCATTCCAACATCCGGCTCCTAGCGAACAGAATGAAAGTAGCCACCGGTGCCTTCAATATCAATACATGGCGTCGCCACCAATTGCTTCATGGCTTTTCTTCGTTGAGGGGCCGGACCTTAATCGGTAAGCCCTTGGGAAAACCAAGGAAAGGGAAGGAGACGGGGTAGTCATGCTCTGCTAACTCCCACCTATACTTTTGCACAAGGTGGTGAAGGAAAACAGCCAGCTCAAGCTTGGCAAGCTCTGCTCCAGGACACAGGCGTGGACCGCCGCTGAACGACATCACGTTGCAATTCTTCGTCACGGTCGCAGAGATGGCCTGCAAGAAATTTGATGGTCAGGCAATCCAAAATGACATTTCTTCATTGCTACACAGACAGCAAAATCGAACGACAAAAAAAAAAAGGTGGCATTCCCCTGCGTTGCTGCATACGTGATTGGGCTTCGCCGGGGTGTTGTGTAAGTAGAGTGTTTGGTATGTTCAAAGTACTGACCTGCCATCTCCATGGATTGTAGCTCTGTGGGTCATCGTATATGGAAGGATCCAGATGTGCTGCTGAAATAATTGGAACTACCTCCCACCCGCATGGAATGTCAAAACCTTCATGAATTAAAAGAAAGATCAGCAAGGCACAACGGAGACCAGAGAAAACCCTCGAGAGCACAGAATTACCTTTATACTGGACATCTTTGATGGCCCTTCTATGCAAGAACTTTACAATGTTGCCCAGCCTAAGAGTTTCATTGATCACCTAACAACAATCCATTTTTTCTAGTTCAGCTGCCAATTCTAGCTTCCTTTCTCATAAGGTAACAGTGAGGTGTAGGAGAACTTACACAATGAGTGAACTCCATCTGTTTGTAGTCATCCCAGTTGAGTCCAGTCTCCCCCTTTTCCCTCTTCATCCTTGCAATTTCTCTGTGCTCTTCCTGTGAAGCTTCTTACCGTTACGTAACAGAAGTTATAAGCAATAACTGTATGCTCGCAAAAAAGGGGAATCGATGCTCACTCGCAATTGGTCGGCTGCTTTGGGGCAAGACTCGAGAAAATAGATGGCGAGGGAGATGGCGGCGGAGGATGTTTCATGACCGGCGAAGAGCATGCTCAGTATCAGATCAAGTATCTGTTCTTTCGCGAGGTTGGGCTGCTTGGCAACTGACGCAAGGAGGTCATCCTGCTCGAGGCCCTCACAATTTTCATCAACCTTTTTGATCCTCTCGTCCAGCTTTTGGCCCATGATCTTGAGGATTGTGGCCCTCGACTGCGAAGCAAATAAAAAACACCAAATGGAATTATTGAATGATGTCTCCAAGCTCACAGCAGCTGATAGGGATGACAATGCTTAACTGTTTAATCAATTTAACTTGTTTCATCCTGTTATAGATCGAGCTAGATTTTTTGTTCAATAAAATGGCCAGATTCAGATCTGAATTTTTTATCCGTTTGATAATCATGTAGTAAATTTGTTTTATTCCACACCTTAATCCGAACTTTAAAAAAAAAAAAAGAAGAGTTTAGTATCCTTCATCATTTCCTTACTAATTTCAAATTAAAATTTATATTGTACAGTAGGATCCGAATCTTTAGGTTGCCATAAGGAAATCTCATACCAGTTATTGCATCCAAATCGTAGATGTTAAGAACATAATCGATATTATGAACTAGATCGAGAAGTATAATTACCATACCTGCAAGGCTTTTCTATAGGCCGTTCCCGGCAAGTTCAAAGGAATGGATGCCATTCCCTTCATGAAAGTGATGTATTCTCTCCTTAGTTGCTCGGTCTCCGGCATTCCCGGATCCAGGCTCATCAAATGCTTCACCATCAAATTGAATGCAAACTAGAGCCAGACACAGACCACAACAAGCATTTCTCAGACGCCCATGGCCAAAAGTTTCTACAACACTATGTTACAAAGAGGAGATCTTTAGTTAGCTAAAACCATGAGTACCTTCTTCCCTTGCTCTTGGGCAGAGAAGGTGGAGTTCGGCTTCCAGGAGTCAAGAATCTTGATGGCCTGTAGCTCGATGTCACCTAAGAAGTAAGTCCTCAGCTTGACGTTGCTCATGAAGTTGACAGCGATGGACCTCATCTCACGGTGGATGTCTCCCACCAGAGCCAGCATCGACCACCTCCCCATGATCTCTGCGATACTTGTGGGGCAGCTGTTCTCAAACAATCTCCCCTCGCTCTGTAGAATGAACCGATTGAAGTCCGGGTCGGCCGACACGATCGTCGGCTTCCCCAGCAAGTTCATCCTAAAAATTTTCCCATACCTGCTAAGAACGAAAAAAAAAAAATGTTACACAACCTACCTACACTTTGATGTGAATTTGAGACTGATTTAACTAAGATATATATATATATATATATCTATATATTTTTTTTGGTTGCAAGGGAGAGACTTGGCTATGTGCTGATCCATGAACCCTCCTAAGGAGGCTGAGGAATGAGGCTGCATGAAGGAGATGGTTTCGCCGATGAGAGGCCATCCCAAATTCCCTTGCGGGAGTTTGAGTCGCTTGTTATCTGTCTTTCCGCTTCTCCTAAAGGTGAAGAAGATGATGAGAGCTACGAGAGTTAGGGAGAGCAGTAGGAGAAGCTCCGGTGCCATGGAGGCTGCTCTGTCTCTCTCTATCCCTCTCTGTCTCTCTCTGTGTTTTCGGCTGGTGTTCGCAGAGATGCCTGATGCTAGTATTTGTTTCGTGGAAAAGATTTCCTGTGTTATTAACTGATGAGTTGAGCTACCTACCTTGTCTGCGGACCCGACACGTGTGCTTCAGAATGTGTATTTAGGTGGCCAATAAATGGATAGGGGTAGACGAGGATTAACCTTCCCGCGTACAAATCCACCATTGGATCACCCACTGCACAGCTCTCAAAGTACTCCGAGCATTATTCACTGCACAGCTCTTAAAGCCATCGGTGGGTTATCCAATGATGCATTTGCACAAAGAAAGGTAGATTTTCTTTCATACGGCAATTCCCAAGTTAGAAAGGCCCATGAAGTAACTAGCAGTCCTCGCGAGGGGCGCACGTGTTTGATGGGAGTCAAGTTGATATGTAGAGGGCATATGACAGGATGAGATGAGACTTCGTCACTTACTCCTTGGTGAGATTCGATTTTCCCCCACTATGGATCAGATGGATTCAGGGCTGCATTTTGATCCCATTATTTGTTTTATTGGTGATTGGGTCCCCCTCACAGTTCTTCGAGTCGTCAGTGGGGCTGAGGTAGGAGTGCCCCTTGTCCCCGATCCTATTCATCATCTATGCGGACACCTTATCTAGAGCTCTCTGCATAACTCCGTGATGCAGGAGGTGGAGGCCTACCGGCCGGCGTTGGGGTCGGTGTAGATCTCACATCTTCTATTTGCGAATGACCGCATGCTACTGGCTTGGGCGACTAAACGATCGGCTCATCCGAAGGATCCTAGGGGCCTACTATGCGATATCTGGACAGCAGGTGAACCTAGCAAAGTCAGCCATCTATTTTAGCCTGAAGATTAACCCAGGGATGAAGGCCTCCATCATGTGCATCATGGAGATTAGGGAGGAGGAGGGTACCTTGACATACCTAGGGTCCTTTTTACGGGTCGGCGGCTTCGCAAGAGGAGTGCTTTTCCATTGAGCGTGACGCCAGACGTAAATTGGAGGGTTGGCAGGCAAGCGCCCTGTCCATGATGGGTAGAGTCAATATGGTACAATCAATTCTGAGCTCGATCCCCATTATTTGCTATCAAATACTTTGGTGCCACTTGCAGCGCTGCAAAGCTTGGAGCGTCTATTTAGAAGCTTCATTTGGTGACAGTATAGGGACATCAACAGTCTTCACCTGCTAGCCTGGAGTCCATTTGTCAGCTGGCTAGTAGAGGGGGATTAAAAGTCCATTCATTGATTGGGCGTCAGGATTTTCTTACAACTAGGCTGGTGGCTAGGCTTCTTCTAGAGTCGAAGAGTATCTGGGGATCACTGTGGAGGACGAAGTATGAGGACTCGACCGATCCAAAAGTCTTTCGGACATGCCGAGGATGTTTCTTCATCTAGAGGGAGATCTGCGCCCTTCCCCCGATGGTATTTCCGACAATCAGATGGGAGATTGGGGACGGTCAGGCTATCGACGTGGTGGAGGACAAGTGGTTGTCCGAGGTACCACTAAGGGGATGGCCCACCTTGATCGACCATGGCTGGCTGGAGGGCTCCAAAGTATGTGATCTGTTTGTTTCGAGAAAGCAGAGGTGGGATGAGACTCTTGTCAGGCGAATGTTCAGAAAGCAGCTAGCGGAGCGGGTCCTGCCACTGTTGATCCTACATGGGAGGCAATGGACAGGGAAGTCTGGAGCCTGACTAAAAGGTCGGTGGTGAGAGCCTGGAACGAATTTGAAGTAGTCGAGAGGACTGCGACGTGACAGATTGAGGGGGGCTACATCTGTAGGCTACGCAATCATCCACGTGTGGCCCCGTTTATTGGGAAGGTTGCTTGGGGCTGTCTGCCTATCGAAGGTGTCCTGTCTGGGTGGGGAGTGCGGATCCCCTTGGCATGTGCGGCGTGCTCGGAGGTGGAGGAGTCTATCTTCCATGCCCTTAATGAATGTCTGCGGGCTGATCTAATTTGGAGATGCGCCTCAACCTACCCCGACCTACAGCGTGGATGGACGTCGATTGAGGACTTTCTTAGCTTTCTGAAGGCCTCCTCGAGGCGGCTCAGCTTGTTGGAGAAAGGGACATGTGCTGCCTATCTGACCTACTACTATTTGCTAGATAGGAATACATGGATCTTTGAGGGCGGCAATGCACACCAGAGGGTGGTGGCAGATAGAGCTATTCTGCATGCGGCGGAGGTCCTTAGCATCTCTAAGTTATCGTCCGTTGGGTCGGGTAGAAGAATCTGGGGCTCCTACTCTGCTCTAGTAGCATCCAAAACAGTGCTTGTCTCCTACGAGCTCCCACCCCTTGGTTTCCTCAAGATAAACTTTTACGGTAGTGTTAGCGAGGGAGGCGGCTGTGGTGGTGTGGGATTTGTCATCAGAGACCATGAGGCCAAACTAGTGGCGACCGGAGGTCGGAGGATCTTTGACACTTCCGTCATCAGCACCGAGCTCAGAGCCCCATGGGAGGGCATCATCTATGCAGGGCTTGTTTTA
Source organism: Phoenix dactylifera (assembly GCF_009389715.1). Taxonomy (NCBI): domain Eukaryota; kingdom Viridiplantae; phylum Streptophyta; class Magnoliopsida; order Arecales; family Arecaceae; genus Phoenix; species Phoenix dactylifera. Next base: position 16,338,116 of record NC_052397.1, read on the forward strand.
GGTGCTAATCACATTTTCCTCGAAAGGGATTCGGCTATGGTGATCAATTGGATCCGAGGTTAGGGTGGCGCTGATGATGAAAAAACCCTTGCTCCACGACATTCGCAAGTTATTGGAAGGGTGTGGCTTCTATTAGGCCACGCATGTCTATAGAGAGGCCTACGGTGCCGCTGACTAGGCTACCTTCTTCACAGCTCATCACTCTAGTGATTTTATCTGGACTAACCACGGATCCGTGCCGGGGGCCACTACGTTTTATTCTTTTTTCTGATTTTGTTGGTAGTGTTCACACTCGTTACGTGTGAGCCGTCGTTGTAGCCAAAAAAATTAAATATGGTACCTGTTTAGCTTACTATAGTTCATTGGTGATTGGGAATCTTGTGGAGAGCTTCGAGAGTATGTAACAAGGCATGAACTACCGGTTAATTATTGGAACCTCGAAAAGAGTGATAACTACTAGCTACAACATGGAAAAAGAATAATGGAACATGAGGAAAAAGAGAAAATGATAAGAACACACAATATTTAGATGGTTTGATCTATTGATCTTCGTATATGAATAGAGATGATGCAAAAATTTTACTATAAAAAACTGGAGCTTATAGAGTATAATATTTTTTTGTAAGAACCAAGTTTTCTATGTATCTGATTTCTAGAACATTCAATTGCTTTCTTTTTATTAAAATTAAAATTAAAATTATTATTATATATATATATATATATATATATATATATATATATATATATATATAGAGAGAGAGAGAGAGAGAGAGAGAGAGAGAGAGAGAGAGAGAGAGAGAGAGAGAGAGTTGATTTGGATTTTGGACATGAGCTGGTATTCTAAAATAATTAAATTAATTCGACGGGGCTCCGCCTCTGCAACTCATGGCTAATTAATCATACATCCCATATAAAATAAGTATAATAGTCTAAAGAGCTTGTAAACCCAAGGCATACCAAACACTATTTAATGGCCATTACCATCTTTTGATTTTTTTATTTTTATTTTTTGCTTATAATCTTTGATTTGATTTGGAGCTCCTCTCCTGTATCGTCATTCTTTATATTTTTTTCAGTAAATAAGTGGGCTCCTAAACCTCTTTTTTTTTAACAAAATAGAAATAAATTAGAGCCCACTGAATTGATATTTGAACATTTTACACTAACCCATACTTGCATTACACATGCCAAATACCAATTTGAGGATAGCGGACGGAATATCGCCACCTAAAGTGTCACCAAAATTAAATACTTAGGAAAACAGTAGTATCAAGTTTGGAACCAAGGACCTTCTTGTGGAGGAAAGCCAATGAGCTCAAACTTTCAACTTATTTTCGCTAAAAACATTTGAAGTGAAAAATGGTTTGATTGAATCACATAAATTTTCCGTCATGATTTGCATTACATACTAGCTAACTCGGAAGCATTATTCATTTTAAATTTTAATAGTCCTGCAAAAAATGTACTCAATAACCACAGATCTCTTCGGAGCACCACGGCCCATGCTTCCGGCTAAAATCCCGCGGCGACCTCCTCACGGCGCCTGCTGGTCCCTTAAATTGAACGAGAACGCCAATTCCTAAGAATGTAATAAAAAAAAGTTGGTCCAAATTATGTTTCTTCTCACGTCCATCCGTTTCCCAGCTTATAATCTGACACACCTCACGCAGTCACCATCTCGAGAATGAAACGACATTAAATGGGTATGGTCTATGCAGTCACTATCTCGAGAGCCCCGACATAGTCTTCGAAGACGGCACAAAAATTATATTTCGCGGACACCAAAGAAAATATATAAATATATTTTCTATTTTACCATATTTTTTTAGTAGTTATTTTTTAAAAAAATTAAAAGTCAAAAAAATCTCCTTACCAGTGATGCCGTTAGCCTCGTGATTACAAATATATATATATATATGGCATATATTTTTTTCCATTTACATAGCATACCTTTTTTTTTTTTAATTGATACACACTATATAAGCAGATGATATACACTAAGCAAATTAATTATGTAACAAGTCAATACACAACTTTAGGTAAATTGATATATAGTATTCGGAACATAGTACTTCAGATGTTACACATTTAGTAAATTAGATAAAGTTAGGTAACGGTATACTATGTATTAATAATGATAAACACCAAGTTGTGGAAACTATATATCGATTTACTTAGAGGCGTGTATTGGCTTGCAAAATGACGAATTTATTTGATGTCTATTATTTGGCTCAGTAATATATATTGATAAAAAGTATATTTCGGAAACTATGTATTGATTTACTTAAAAGTGTGCGTTAGATCCCTACTGAGTGTGCACTAAAGAGGCTTGCAATTTGTATTAGGAAGTAAATAAGTGTTTATCATGTGGCTATGTAGTATATAAGAGTGTATATTGCTACGTGTGTATTATTTGATCGTGTACTATATACTGACGAACACAATATTCTAAAAACTGTATATCGATTTACTATATTAACTTGGTAAATGATTGATTTGGTTGATGTATGTCACCAAGCCATGTAATGTACTAATAAAAAGTATGTCTTGAAAAAGAGAAAGGGAGAGGACGCCAAGCTTTTTTTGTAATTACGAGATCGATGGTTCTAATAATAAGAAGAGCCTTTGACTTTTAGATTTCTTTTTTAAAATTGCTCACCCCATATGATTTTGAAGAGAACTCAAAAGGCAATTACCAGTTGGTTATCCGATCTTCTAGATCTTCTTATTTGCTCTCACTCTACTTTAGAATACTCGAGAAGGATCATCTCCACTCTAAGGTCGTCCAAAATAGCCTACATCTTCTTCTTCTTGTTGTTGTTGTACAACGGCAGCTTACACCCTACGGTGTGGATGCGGCCAACAAAATCCGAAAACAACAAATCAGCTAGAGAGTCCTACACACTGTCGCACTCCCTTCAATCAAAACCACCAGAGTGGTGAGCTGCATAGGAAGCAACTCAGTCAGCTGCACAGTTGGCTTTTCTGTAAACATGTGTAGCCTGGTAGGCTCTATACTCCTGCAGTAGTCTGCGAATCTCTACATCTTCAGGGAGCTGAATAGAACTCCAGATTGGGTATCCTTATTTGCGGCTAACCACTCAGGTGTTTTGTTTTGAGATCGCCTGGGTCAGCTCGTCTTCAATTACGGGATATTTTGCATGCTGATGCTTCTGGCTGCATTTATTTGAACTGTTTTTTTTATAATGGGCCGTTAGGTCTGAGCCAGCCCATTATTAGATACCTGGACGGGCAGAATGCTATTCTTCCGAGTTAACACGACTGAAACCTCTAGCCTCTCGGGTAAACTAGCATTGAGCTAAGGCTCAAGTACCAGGACTGGTTAATTAGAAGGCAGAGGCATGCCCAAATTGGAGTTTTAGCGGACTTCCACATATTTGATTCCGTAGATTGGTTTACCCTCTCGAAAGTATCGATCAAATTCGTAAGAGATTGGCCTGCAATAACTCTGAGTGCAACGTACCCTGACAGAATTTTGTGGAGTTAGTAGAGAAAACATTCATTTTATATTAAAATATAAATCTAAATATTTGGAGAAAACATATCAACTTTATGTGTATTTATAGCTAGAAGATTACTTGATGAACAGCTCCACTTCGGATGTTTCTTTCTTTCTTTCTTTCTTTCTTTCTTTCTTTTTGCTTTCCTCTTTATAAGGGTAGGGGGCTGGCCAGATTTGAAACAAAGGTGCACGTCTTTGCTTTGCAGCATCACAAGTTCCTTACGCTAACTTGGTGCCAGTGTATCATGTTGCCATGATCTGGTTAATTCCCTATGTGTTCATACACCAATGCCAAGTATGATGCTATCGTCCAATGAACCATTGGATTGTTTGATTTTCAAAAGGTGCTTTAAGTTTATTAACCACTTTAATTTTTAATTTAACATTCATCTTTATTATCCATTTTAATTAATTTAACATTTTTTAATTTAAATTTATATATAAGTTTGCATTGATCCTCTAGCACCGTTACTCAAAAGAAAAATATATACTAGCTGCAACGAAAAGTGGTTTCTAACTCAGCCATTGTATTAAAAAAGGCATTGGGATCCATTAATTTGCCTATGGATGAAGTATTGTTTGTTTCTAACTCTTTCAAATTCCTCCTCTCAGCGGTAGCCAGCCTCTTTGTCTGTCGAGCAAACTTAACCTCTTTCTCTCTATTTTCCTCTGGAGCAACCTATTACCAAAACTGTATCTCCCTTTTTAATCCCAATATCCCTCTCTGATTTTTATTTCAAAATCTTGATATTAATTATTTTTATCTCTATTTTATATATTTATATAAATAATCATGACATACCTCTATCAGAAAATAAGATATATAATATAAATATTGTTAAAAATATCTTTCAATAAAATTATTGTACTTCCACTTGCTATATACTTGGCATATGCTATCAACATAGAACAATGATTTCAGAGGAGGCAAATACAAAGGGATATCAATATTATTGAAATATGGTAGGTTGCGCTGGTTTCTGTTATTAAAACACAAGCCATCACACGGTAATACGCTAATAAAAAAAAGCAATGATTTCTGAGGGGTTCGTAATATAGGAACATCAATATTATTGGAACTATGGATAGAAGCAGCTATTTTGTTATTACACTGCAAACTACTTGAGTCTATGTTTCTGGTCCCGAGCCTCCAATTATGCTGAAGTGCTTAGACACATCTACCAAATTGCTACCACATATCAATCCATCCTTAAGTGATGAGATCTCCACTGATGAGTAATGCTCAATGCTCAAGGAATTAGGTTTTTTTCTTTTCAGGTGTTGGTGTGCCATTAGAGATTATAAAAAAAAAAAGGAGAGTATTATAATATTTTTGATTTTTCTCTTGAGAAGTGCAGTTACATGATTATACAAGTATATAATGTATTCTTCTGATTTTATATTAAAGAAAAGTATTGGGTAAAATTAACCGGAGATGGGAGAAGGTTATATTATCGCAGGGCTACTCATCATGGACCTGTTAAATATTTTTTTGTTCTAAGATTCTAGAGATTTTATTCACGGAATCCGGATTCACTCAGCCAACTTCAGAAATTTCAATTATATATAATAGATACAGCGGGTAGTTGCATCTACGTTCCCACCAACATATCCCCAACTTGTTGCATCGTCACATGAGCATGCTTATTTTCGTAGTAGTTAGCGAGTTGCCATTCCCCACAAGGCGAAGTTGGTTCGAGTACCGAGATGTGGTTTCTCGTGGCCCATGCATCCTTCCATCCCCAGACTCTGGGTGTTACGACAACTTAAAAGAAGAAAACAAAAGAATAAAGCCATTGAATCTCCACTACGGCACGCTCACGGGATCGAAAGTGCTATAATTTCAGGGCACCACAGCTCCAGTCCTCTGCAGCAAGGCCCCGCCTGCCACCTACTCCACACTTACCCCGCCCTTTATCTTTTTTTTTAATCATAAAATTATATTAGTAGTAGGATGCCGTCTTCTTTGTCCTGACGTGGCATTGTGCCTCTAATTATCTGCTGCTTGTCGACTGTGTTCATCAAGGGATGTTGTCCTCTCTCTCTCTCTCTCTCTCTCTCTCTCTCTCTCTCTCTCTCTCTCTCTCTGTATTAATCCTGCCTCATTCTTTGTGATTAATAGACGTGCACATTATCTACTACATCAGCATGCATGCAAGCTTACCCGTAGAGCCTGGTACACGTTGCTAATGCAACGATTTGTTTCGATGACAATCATGTCCTAACTTTTTTGATCTCGAAATATCAACTCAATATGCTTTGCTGCGAGATCAGATCCATATGAATTATTCATAAATACCATCGACCATCAAAGAGACGAAGATTGATCACTTCAGCTCACTTTTTATTTTTTTTCAATGCGTCATCTTTTTTTTTCATATTAACAGATTTTTTTGGAATAATATGTTATTTCCTTATTTTAGCAAAGAAATTCTGAATATAATCTAACGATAAATATATCTATGTCGGCAGAGTTTTGATTAACCACTTGTCGCTGCATGGACACAGCGCGCCAACGCCGGCAAGAAAAAAAATTGCGCATTTGTTGTCGCGTGCACGAGACACGCGAATCCGAAGAAAAATTTTGTACGGTTGTGTCACGTGCATGGGTTGAAAATTTCGGCATCACCTGTCCCCAGGTAGGAATCCACGTGGGCGTGGCGAATACCGACGGCGACCCACGTGGTTCATGTGGCGCGGAGTGCCACCTGCTGCGTATAAATTGGACTGAAGGACGCTCGAATATTAAAATTTCTACATGTGAATCTTGATGCGTATAATATAATAATTAGATTTGATGATGCTGTTTGGTATCTAAAATTATTGGTAGAATCAGATTCATCAAAAACTATGATTAATTTAAATGACTCTAATTCAACTTTTTTTTTTTTTTAGTGATAAAGACGACAGTATCTATTGATGTGATCCGGATATCTTTTTATTTTGCCTCGTGGTGGTTGTCGTTTTAGTATTAGCATGGAAATTACCGGCGTGCTGTCATTATCATGGAAATTAAGGGCACGAGGCTCCAAAAACGGCCCAATATATTTTAAAATAAATTTACAGAAACTTCTTTTTTATATTTTATTTTAAAAAAAAAATTATGATAGATTTTTTTTGAGTCAGAATTTTAAACGACCACCCCAGCCGTCTAAAAATTGGACCGGCCCTGGGGAGGCTCCCCCGCTCGTCCGCGCATGTATCATTTCTCGTGGTAGGTAGGGCTTTTGTTGTCGTTTGGCCAAGCGGTCGGAGACGCACTGAAAGCCCCCTCTCCAAGCACTGAGTATACGGAGAGACACGGAATCTAAGCGGTGGCAGCGTTCTAGAAATATCTAGATAAAATCTTTGGATATCTTATCTCCAGGGAGGACTGTGCATCCCATTGTATTCTACTTCTTGATTGCTTAAATTACTTTAATATTCCTGTTTTAGCTTCACATGCATTGTTATCTAGTGGTAGGTAGGACAATTTTTTTTTTAAGCAACGACAACTGGTCCTCGATGCAATTAAATCCTTCTCTCCATTATGAAAAGCCCTCTCTGGTGGTAGGTAGAACTTCTTTTTTTTTTTAATACCTACAGGTCCTCCTGGATGCAAAGGCCTCTGTCCATTTGGAAAGTATACAGAGATGGGCATGAGATGGGAAGCTCGCCCGTCCAAACATTTATTATTATGCCGTTGTAGGTAGGACATTTCTTTTGTTTTAATAGCGACAGGTCCTGGATACAGTTAATTAAAGCCCATTATCAGGTACACATGGGAGACAGAGAATCCAATGCACATGCATAGGATGACAAGCGTCAGAACTGCAACGACCTGGTTATGCTGAGCCAATGTGCGATATCTAGCCGAATCTTTAGATATATAAAAAAAATTATTTTACATATATATTCTTCAAAATATTAAAATTTATATAAATATTTTTTTATAAATTTGATATTTATATAGAATATTTATTTTACGTATATATTTTATTTAAATTTTTTTTGTAATTATCTTTCTAAATATCGAATTATACAATAATACTCTTCCAAAATTGATATTAATATGTATACCTTCGTAAAACACTTATTTAGCTATTTTATTTTTTTTATCCATGTACCTATGCCATCTAACGTTATTAAAAAATTAGTAATTTTAAATTAAAATGACTAAAATATCCTTCATGGTTAGATGTACAGAAAGAAGCATTTAAATGACGATCGAGATGAGGACAAAAAAGTAATTTTAATTTTTATTTTATATTTGATTAAATAAATATGATTTATTAACGGTATTAGAAGAACCGTTATATTAAAGGCATTTGTACAAAAATAGTATTTTATTAGGGTATAGAAATAAATATAAATTTTGAGAGTGTATTCATGTAAATTTGAATTTTTAGAAGGATATCCATGCAAAAAAATCATGTATATTAAGTATACCCAGGTCATTAAATGAGCAGTTTAACATTGAAAATTCTAAAATACTCTCAATGAATAAATATACAGGAAGAAATGTGTGTAAAAGTTATGTGTGTGCGTGTATATATATATATATATAAAACTTTGCAAGTATATTTATATAAATTTATATATTTAGAAGAATATGCATAAAAAGATTCTAATTTCATTTCTATCTATTTTAATTTATTTTAACAATAAGATCAGTCTAATATGTGCTTCTTAAGTTTTTTTATAAAAAAATGCTGAAAAATAGATTTAATAATTAGATAACAAAAAAGTTATCAAAATTTTTTAGTAATCATATATTATTTTACTTTACTTTTTATCCATAATACTATTATATTTTATTTCATCGAAACCCTGAACTTGCAAAGAGGCAAATGAATAATATTTGCAGTTATTGGTTCCCTGGGTTGCTAAAACGTACAGTATTGCTTCATGTACATTGTTCTGGTCCAAATGATTAAAATTTTATTTTAAAGTTAAGATTTATTCTGATTTTAACGTTACTTCATCTGCTGACTGCAATCAATAAAATATTAAAAGCAATCCATGCGAGTTGCCGAGATTCCAAAACTAAAATAGTAGCTAAAAATTCTCACTAGATAGATCTGGTATGTTGCCACGTGGGCTGCGTGCTGTCATGTCTCAATCTGATCGGTTCTCGAGGAGTTGAAATCATCGAGACTGGACGCACCGAAAAAGCCGGCAATAATTGAATTTTTCTTTTTTTTTTGTCAGAGTTCTCGTGCATAGAGGCACCCGCGGTAGGTAGGAACAGATTGATTAATGAGGGCTCTGTATATTATGTCGGATCGTGTCGCCCCTTCGCGATAGACGACAGTATACAAGATAGATTTTATGCAATCATGCCGTCCGGCCAGATCACAAACTATCTAAATATCAATACTCGATTGTAGAGGATAGGGTCTCCTGAATCACTGCGACATAAACAAAAAAAAAAAAGAGGAGTTGAAGTCACCGAGATTGGACGCACCGAAAAAGCCAGCAATAGTTGATTTTTTTTTTTTTTTGTCAGAGTTCACGTGCATGGAGGCATCCGCGGTAGGTAGGAACAGATTGATTAATGAGGGCTCTGTATATTATGTCGGATGGGGTCGCCCCCTTTTCCTTTTTCCTTTTTCTCCTCCTCCTTCTTTCTTCTTCTTCTTCTTCTTTCTTTCTTTCTTTCTTTTTTCTTTTTCTTTTTTTTTTTTTTTTTTTTTTTTTTTTTTTTTTTTGGCTAGAAGCGGTGATTCATACTATGCGAGAACGAATACACCTAAAAGAGTCTGCATACAAAATATCCTGGAATGCACCAGGCAACTCATCCTCACCAACCCATAGGGAGCCGCCTGAGTAACTCGCAACATACGCCGCCACCCAGTCTGCCGCTCCATTGGCCTCCCGATATACATGCCCAGCTCTAAGGAGAATCCCTCCCCTCACCATCAACCATATATCCCGGAGTAGTGGGTGAACTCCCCTGTCGCTGTGAAGCCCCTGATGGACCCAACCGATCACAGTGGCCGAATCTCCCTCCAAGAGGATGGAGCTCGCCCGAAGCACAAATCGTGCATATCGCAACCCCATCAAAGCCGCATGCAGCTCTGCACCTGGGACAGAGATATCAAAGATCTGACAGCCTCCAGCTGCCACCGTACTGGAGTCCGGGCCCCTGATGACAAACCCAGCTCCTCCCCTACTGCCTCCATCCTGGACTGAGCCATCAAAATTGACCTTGAGGAAACTCGGGAGTGGGGGCTCCCAGGTGAAAAACACCAGATGAGGAGCTGCCGAGGCAGAGTGGGGGCTCCAGGTGTCCCGAGCTATCAAAGGTCCATAGTCCATATCTGCATGACAGAACTCTGCTGCCTGAGCCCGTGCCCGCTCCATCACAAACCACGGGGACAGACTGGTATCACCAAAAATGCGACCATTCCTGGCCACGGGATAGCCCCTTCGCTCTACACGACAGTATACCAGATAGATTTTATGCAATCATGGTGTCGGGCCAGATTTACAAACAGCTAATATTTTTTTTGTCAGAGTTCACGTGCATGGAGGCACCCGCAGTAGGTAGGAACAGATTCATTAATCAGGGCTCTGCATATTATGTCGGATGGAATTGAAGAAGAATCTCCTTCTCCAATTCCATAACCTTCGGCACCTATATCCGGTTACCGAACAATTGAGAACAATCCCTAAGTATATCTGATATTCCAACTGCACACCTAACTCTATAGATTACCTGTTCTTCAATAATTCAGTCCTCCATTTGAGACAAATTGATTCTCTCAATCAAAAGACTGCATTGAGAGAGTGGCCAGTTGTATCCTAGAATCATGTAACCTACTTTGATTCTAGATCTCCCTAAATCTAATAAGATACTGTTGCTGGAAATTGGACCCGGGGGCAATCTTCGGTCGAAGAGAGGGAGCGGATATGAGTCCTCACGGCGGGGCGGTGGTCCGTCGGCGGGCGGCGTCCTCTGTCTGGGTGCCTGCACACGAACCGGTGGCCGGGTTTTCCGGCGCCGGCCCTCCGACGGTCAAGTCAGTGAGGGGGGCAAATAGTATGGAGAAGGAAGATAAACAGTGAATTTTTGGGGGTACCAATGTCCTTCCCCCCTTGAGAGGCCAAGGCTCCCTTTTATATGCGGGGGTCGGTTTACCTGTGATGTAACAGGGAGAGGCCGTAGTATGGCTCGGCATGTTGTTCAGGTCGGTGCTCGGTCAGGCGAATCATTGCACTGATGTTGGCGGTATGGCCGAGATCAGAGACTTATCATAGTCGACTAGACCCTGCTGGGTCGATTTGCCGTGGAGAGCTGGGGATCCGTAGATGTCAGGAGCCACGCGCATTTATTATGGAGTAAGCCGGAGATCCGCATTAATGGTGGAGTAAGCCGGAGATCCGCATTAATGGTGGAGTAAGCCGGAGATCCGCATTTATTGTTGAGTGTGCCGGAAGATTGCAGCGGCCATGCGCAATAAATGCCGGAGGGATGTTAGAGTACGGTCCTCGGACATCGGGGTTTCTCTTAGGTCGGAGGTCTCGGGGTCGGTCGTCTCGTGGCCGAGCGTTCCGAGGTCGGACGCCGACTTCTGCTGTCCGGGGTCGGAGGTTGTACGGCTTCTCTGGGGCATTTATGTCATTTGGGGGGAAATTTTATTCCCCCCAACACTACCCCCCGACTTCCGAGTTCGAGCAGCTTGTGGGGCTCGGACGTGGGAAGTAAAATCTGTCACTAAGGTTGGGGGGAAGGTCTCGCCCGCCCCCTTGTGCTTTCCGGAGTCTTCATGGTGAGATATGCGCCCTCGTCTCGAGGCTGCTTTATTCGGTGAGCTAATGATGGGGCCCGTATCATCATGCTTCTTGAATCGCTAGGATCATTTTACGGCGGATTAATGAGGGGGGACCTCGAGCTCGTCGAGGCGATGTCTCGATTCCGTAATCGACGCTTCTGGCTCATTAATGAGTGTGCCGTTACGGGGTTTGAAACGGACACGCGGCGCGGCCCGAGGTCGGACGCTTTCGATTTCATGTTACTGGATCATAATTCCGAAGAAGTGGAGGCCTCATCGGGGCTCCACGTGTCCCAGATCTTATTAAACGAGGGGAGCGGGGGTTACGTCCGCTCGTTCCTCAGGACGATTTGATTCTGTGGACCCATGATGAGGCCCCGAGATCCAATGGGACAACGCTTCGATTTCGTATCCGATTTATTAAACCGGAGTGAATACGGTGCCTCGGCTTCCGAGGTCGACACGTGGCGCAACTCGGTCGGGGGGATGAGAACCGACCCCGTCGATCTGGGCCGTCAGGGGGGTCCATATAAATTCCACGAGTCTGCCCTAAAGGTCTTGCTTGGCTGCCTCTTATTTTCGTCGTCTTTCCCCCCTGCTTCCTCCCTCAGCTGAATCTTGCTGGTGGTGCCCGGAGCGATTTCCGGCAATGTCCAGTAGGTTTTCTTCCTGTTTTCACTAGGGTTTCCTCTTTTTTCCTCCTCGTCAACTTCCATTTTCTACTCTTAATTTTTGCTCCACTCTTCCGTGAGAATGGGTTCCAGTCCCGAAGAGGTTGGGTCGAGTCTGTCGGGAGAGGAGCTGGAATTAATCCGCTCCCGCTTCTTCTTCCAGCCCGGGTTTCGCCTTGAAACCGCAGGGCCGGAAGACAGGGTGACGCAGCCGCCCCCAGGTCGGATCGCGGTCTACCGCGAGACACTTTGGGCGGGCCTGCGTTTTCCTGCCCATGAGTTCGTGAGCGACTTACTGGCCGGTACCAGCTCGTACCGCGAGACACTTTGGGCGGGCCTGCGTTTTCCTGCCCATGAGTTCTTCCCGAGCTTTCCGAGAAGAGTCGGTTGAGCCGGACTCTTCCATTCCTGAGGGGAGCTCGGCCTTTCAGGACGCCGAGGTCGCACGCTCCATGTTGCGGCGTGCAGTGCTTCCAGCGGACCGGGCCGTGTTCCGGGGGATTTCGCTGGAGGAGGTCGCCGGCAGTGCTTACTGCAGCACGGCCCGGGTAAGTTCCCTTCTTAATTTTCCGGAGTTATTAGCGTGCATACGTGCCTTTCAACTCACAATACCCTCGCTTCTTCTCTTTTTTTTTTTTTCAGCATATTCTCGAGCTCGACACCATGGCGTTCCTCGCCCACGGGTATCGGGAAGAAGTTCGGCAGCTCGGCCAGCAGCTGGAGCCGGCTAAGAAAAGAATCGCCGAGCTAGAAGCGGTGTCGGCCGCTGCCGAGGCTCGGTGGGCGGCCACCGAGGCCGAGCGTCTTGCCGTGGTGGGGGCGCTTGAGGAGGAGAAGGCGGCTCACGCCATGACCAAGGCAACCATGCGCGGCACGGAGGCGCGCTTGGGGGAGGTCCAGGCCAGGGTCGCGGCCCTCGAGTATGAGGAGAGGGCCCTTCGCCTCCGACTCGAGCAACTTGAGGCCCGGGAGAGGAGGGCTCTCGAACGAGCCGAGCACGCCGTGGAGCTCTTCAAAGAGTCGCAAGAGTTCCGCGACATGTTGGAGGAGGAGACGGTCGACGGTTTCCTTCGAGGCTTCGAGAACTTCCGAGAGCAGGTGCGCCTGTACTGCCCTCAGTACGACTTCTCGACGGTCCGTCCGAGGGAGGACCGGGGCTGGGGGTCCGACGTGCGAGCCCTTCCCACCATCCTGACATCTGAGGCGGGAATATATGAGCAAGACCCCGCCGAGCCTTCGACGGGGGTAGCCGAGGCGGACGGTGTCATGGAGGTGGCTCTGGCGGCCGAGGCGGACGCTGTCCCGGAAGTGGTGCCCGAAGCTCCTGCTCCCGACCCCGAGCCTGTTCCGGAGGAAGGTCTTGAGGTCATCAATGTGCCGGACGACCCCCGGATGTGGCTCCCGCCGCTTAGGACTTAGCATATTTTTCTTTTCTTTTTCATTGTATCCGGGGTCGGCCCTTAAGCGGCCGACTTCCAATTTTGTGATTGGCCTTCCGGCCCTTTGTTAATGAAAAAGTATTTTTGCCATTCCGTGTTCATCTTTCCCTCTGTTGTCATGACCGAGGCCAGGGCCTTAGCGAACCGCCTCGATGGCCTAGCTTCGCATTTTAATTTCCGGGCTGCTTAACGAAGTTGTCCTTCTTCCCGGGCTACATCTTAGCCTTCTCGGGTTCCAGTCATCCCGACGAAGAGGAGCTCCGAGTCTTGAGTTTTTTAGAAAATTTCTCTAAGTCCTATAGCTCGGATTTGGGAGTCGTGGAGGTCATTGCGTTTAGCCTTTAGGGGAGTCCCAAGGCGTCGAGGTCGGGCCTTAGCCCTTTAACTAAGACCGGACTAGGTCTGTGCGTGCCGCTAATCGGGGAGTTTAGTCGGGTCTCCGAACTTAACTCCAAACCCCTCAGAGGGAGCGCGGGCCAATAGGCAGGTCATTACCGACGGTTTTCGTAGTTATTGTTCTCGGACTCTGCCGAGGCTTCGGTGAGCAAGGCTGGCTTTCCAGAGATTGCCTTGGTACCCGCGTTTGGCTGGCACATTCGTGGCCGGGACCACTTTTTCAGCCGGACGTAGGAGTTTACGTCGAAGAGCCGAGTTGGGCACTAATTTATGAAATTCTCTGTACCAGTTTCGGAGGCTTGACGAACGGTGCATGCATAATGTAATTAGGAGGTCGACCCTAAGCCGACCCGTTAGAGAGGCCCGACTTTGGGGCGAGATAAGGCTCCAACATTAAGATTCCGCTCAGTAATATGTAAATAAAATTTGACAAGGAGGGCGTCCAGTTGAATGTACCTCTTTCATTCTCAGAGTTATGCTTCGCATGGTGGAGTAGGCTGCTTCCCTTCCTCGTCGACCTGCGGAGTCATTTTTGACTTTAAGGGGGCTCGGGCTTCTCACGGACCCGACAGCACCCGCCGAGGTTGAGAGGGCTTGGGAAGACTTTATTGATTTGTAGCTCTTTGCGAGGTCGAGGGAGTTTGAGACCCTGTGGTCGGACCTCGGGGCACCTCAACCTTGGTCGAGGGGTCTTATGTCAGGTCGGCGGGTCTGCGGACGCTTTGCTGACCTGTGGTACCTCCCGAGGTTGAGGGAGTCTGGTTCTCTACGGTCGACCCTCGGGGCATCCCGACCTTAGTCGAGGGGGCGCTACGGGGGGCCGCGAAGGTACTACCCCGTTGTTGGTGATGAGCGCCACGGAGGGCCGCGAAGGTACTACCCCCGTCTTCCCGAAGTGTCGAGGGGTCTGGGCACGCACTGTCGACACTCGGGGCATCTCGACCTTAGTCGAGGGATCGCTCGCTTCGGGGATCGGGGATCGTCGACCGCTCCTGGGGGTCCACTTCGTGGCGCCCCAGGTGGAGCCACCCTTTCCACCCCTCACGGCGCCTTCCCGAGGTCGAGGGAGTCTGGTTCTCTACGGTCGACCCTCGGGGCATCCCGACCTTAGTCGAGGGGGCGCTACGGGGGGCCGCGAAGGTACTACCCCGTTGTTGGTGATGAGCGCCACGGGGGGCCGCGAAGGTACTACCCCGTCTTCCCGAAGTGTCGAGGGGTCTGGGTACGCACTGTCGACACTCGGGGCATCTCGACCTTAGTCGAGGGATCGCTCGCTTCGGGGATCGGGGATCGTCGACCGCTCCTGGGGGTCCACTTCGTGGCGCCCCAGGTGGAGCCACCCTTTCCACCCCTCACGGCGCCTTCCCGAGGTCGAGGGAGTCTGGTTCTCTACGGTCGACCCTCGGGGCATCCCGACCTTAGTCGAGGGGGCGCTACGGGGGGCCGCGAAGGTACTACCCCGTTGTTGGTGATGAGCGCCACGGGGGGCCGCGAAGGTACTACCCCGTCTTTCCGAAGTGTCGAGGGGTCTGGGTACGCACTGTCGACACTCGGGGCATCTCGGCCTAAGTCGAGGAATCCTGCTCCATTCCACGTCTCATCGTTCTTGCGATTCTTCCCGAGGTCGAGGGAGTTTGGGACTCTACGGTCGAGCCTCGAGGCATCCCGATTTTGGCCGGGGAATCTGAGGATCACAGACGACCCAATATTAAAAGAGGATTACAGTTATCAAGGTGAGAGAAATATTTGCAGAAAAAGGAGCTGAGTCCATTGTCCTGATTGTTTTGAACTCCTTAGGGTTTCATTGGTAATACATCCGTAGATTCTCGGAGTTCCAGATTCGTGGGATCAGAGTCCCCTCCAGGGACTTCAATTTGTACGCCCCTGGTCGTTGTACCCGGGCGATTTGATACGGCCCTTCCCAATTTGGGGCGAGCTTTCCTTGCTCGGTCGGTTGAGAAGCCTCGGCTCTCCTGAGGACGAGGTCCCCTACTTTGAAGAGCTTGGGCTTGACTCTGGAGTTGTAGTATTGGGCCGTTCGCTGTTGGTATCTCGCCATGCGAACCCGGGCGATCTCTCTCGTTTCTTCGACAAGGTCCAAGTTGCTCCTTAGCTGGGAAGAGTTGGTGTCGGGGTCGTAATGCTCCACTCTGGGAGAAGGCAGGCCGATCTCCAACGGGATGACGGCCTCAGTGCCGTATGCTAGGTTGAAGGGGGTCTCTCCCGTGGGTAGTCGGAACGTGGTCCGGTACGCCCAAAGGACATTGTACAAGTCCTCGACCCACTGTCCTTTGGACCGATCAAGCCTAGCTTTAAGTCCCTGCAAAATAGTTCGGTTAGTTACCTCAGTTTCCCCGTTTGTCTGGGGGTGAGCGACCGAGGTGAAACGGTGATCAATGCCGAGTTCAGAGCAAAATTTCCTGAAATGAACATTGTCAAATTGTCGACCATTGTCAGATATAAGGATACGGGGTAGTCCGAATCTGCAGATTATGGACTTCCACACGAAGTCCCGCATCTTTTGCTCGGTGATCCGGGCAACGGGTTCGGCCTCGACCCATTTGGTGAAGTAGTCGATGGAGACGACCAGGAACTTTCTCTGTCCGGTGGCCAGGGGAAAGGGCCCCAGGATGTCGATCCCCCATTGGGCAAACGGCCAGGGGGCGATGATGGAGGTCAGTAGAGCTGAAGGTCGGCGCTGGATATTGGCGTTTCGTTGGCACCGATCGCACTTGCGGACGAAATCTGTTGCGTCCTTCTGGAGTGTGGGCCAGTAGTATCCCTGCCGCAGGATCTTATGGGCCAAGGCTCGACCCCCTAGGTGATTTCCGCAGATCCCTTCATGGACCTCTCGGAGGGCGTAGTCCGCCTCGGAGGGGCGGAGGCATCTGAGAAGGGGAGAAGTAAATGATTGTCGATAGAGTTTATTCTCGTACAAGACATACCGGGGAGCCTGGCGCTTGATTCGACGAGCCTCCGTCTCGTCATGAGGTAGGGTTCCGTCCTGAAGGTAGCAGATGAGCCCATCGATCCAACTTGGCTCGGAGTCGACGTACATGGTAGGCTCGGGTTCCTCCGTGCTGGGGGTCTGAAGATACTCGAGCACTGTTCCCTTGGGAAGCTCGCTCATGCGGGAGGTGGCCAGTTTGGATAGCTGGTCTGCCCTGAGGTTTTCCGCTCTGGGAATGTACCGAATATTAAAAGAATTCAGGGCAGATGTGAGTTCCCGCACCTTTTGGAGATACTTTTGCATAGATGGCCCTTTAGCTTCAAAATCTCCTTGGACCTGGTTCACCACCAGCTGGGAGTCGCTGAAGGCCGTCAGATCTCCCACTTTTAGTTCTCTCGCCAGCTTGAGCCCGGCGATGAGAGCCTCATACTCGGCCTCATTGTTCGAGGCCGGGAACTCGAGGCGCAGAGCTTGCTCAGCCACCACTCCATCTGGACTGGTGAGGATAAGTCCGGCCCCGCTGCCCCCCGGGGTCGAAGACCCATCCGAGTGCAGGACCCATGGCTGCTTCGGGGTCTCCTCCACGGACTCAGATGGCAGCTCGGGGTCGTCCGGAAGAGTGCACTCCACGATGAAGTCGGCGAGTATCTGAGCTTTGATAGCCGGCCTGGGCCGATATTCGAGGTCGAATTCCCCGAGCTCGACCGCCCATTTGGCGACCCTCCCCGCACGATCCGACCTCTGCAATATTTGCTTCATGGGCTGGTCGGTCAATATAGTTATCGTGTGGGCTTGGAAGTAAGGCCTGAGTCTCCGAGCCGAGATGATGAGAGCGAAGATGGTCTTCTCAAGTTTAGAATATCGGGTCTCGGCATCCCTGAGAACCCGGCTGGTGTAATAGACCGGCTTTTGGAGCTTGTCCTCTTCCCGGATGAGAACTGAGCTCACTGCGGCTGGGGAGACGGCCAGATATAAGTAAAGGACCTCGCCTTTCCGGGGCTTGGTGAGCAGCGGGGGAGAAGCCAGAAGGCTCCGAAGCTCTTCAAAGGCCTGCTGGCATTCTTCTGTCCACCGGAAATCTTTCGGCCGTTTGAGGCTCTTGAAGAAGGGGAGGCAACGCTCGGCCGACCGGGAGACGAACCTTCCCAGGGCGGCTACCCGTCCCGCGAGCCGCTGCACCTCCTTAACTGTCTTTGGAGGCGACATCTCTTGCAGTGCCCGGATTTTCTCCGGGTTGGCCTCAATTCCGCGCTGGGTCACTATAAAACCCAGGAACTTGCCCGAGGTGACCCCAAACGCGCACTTCGCCGGATTGAGTTTCATTTGATATTTTCTGAGCTTGGCGAACGTCTCGTCGAGATCGGCTATGTGGTGTTCCGCCGCTCGGCTCTTCACCAACATGTCGTCCACGTAGACTTCCATGTTCCGGCCGATCTGGTTTTTAAAAAATCTGGCTGACCAGCCTCTGATAGGTGGCCCCAGCGTTTTTCAGGCCAAAGGGCATCACCTTATAGCAGTAGGTGCCCTTGTCGGTGATGAAGGCCGTCTTCTCCTCGTCTTCTGGCGCCATTCGGATTTGATTGTATCCTGAAAAGGCGTCCATAAAAGTTAGCAGTTGGTGTCCCGAGGTGGAGTCGACGAGTTGGTCGATGCTCGGGAGGGGGAAACTGTCTTTTGGGCAGGCCTTGTTCAGGTCGGTGTAGTCCACACACATACGCCATTTTCCGTTGGCCTTCTTTACGAGGACTATGTTGGCGAGCCAGTCCGGATAGGAGACCTCCCGGATGAAGCCGGCTCCGAGGAGTTTGTCCACCTCCTCGGCCGCAGCTCGTTGTCGCTCGGGGGCGGAGCCTCTTTTCTTCTGCTTTACAGGCTTGCTGGTTGGTTTCACCTGAAGTCGGTGGACCATGACCTCAGGGTCAATTCCTGGCACGTCCGCGGGCGACCAGGCGAAGACGTCGGCATTATCCCGCAGGAAGCTGACGAGGCGGTCCCTCTCATGGGCGCCGAGGCCGGAGCCGACCTGCACGGTTAGCTCGGGAAAATTTTTTCGTAGTGGGATTTGAATAAGGAGCTCACCGGGCTCTACTTGCTTCTTCCAGGGGGTGTCCCTCGCATCGAGGGTTTCTATGGGGAGTGAAGGGCGCGTCGGGCGGTCTGGCGCCTCAGCTGGTTGTTTCACTGTGTGGGCCGCCATGTAGCATTGCTTGGCGACCAGTTGGTCTCCGCGGACCTCGCCTACTCCTTGGTCGGTGGGGAACCGCATGAGTAAATGGCGAGTTGAAACCACGGCTCGAAGGGTGTTTAACCCTGGGCGCCCAAGGATGGCGTTGTAGACCGAGGGCAGACGGACCACCAGGAAGTCCATCCTCACAGTGCTCTCCCGGGGGGCGAGGCCAACTGTGACAAGGAAGCTAGCCTCACCTTCAACCGAGACCGCATCTCCGGTAAACCCGACTAGCGGGGCACTGATTCTCCGGAGATGTCCTTCTGTCAACCCCATTTTTTGGTAGGCGTGGTAGTACAAAATATTGGCTGAACTTCCATTGTCAACTAGGACACGCTTTACATCAAATCTATTTACAATCATTGAGATGACCACAGCGTCATCGTGAGGGGTCTCGACCCCTTCTAAGTCCTCGTCCGAGAACGAGATGACTTCATCGGTACGTGGGCGCTTCGGGGGTGTTCCCTGGGCGGCCGTTCCTGCCGAGGCCCGCCCGATCATGTTGATGGTGCCGGCGATGGGCCTGTTGTCGCCTGGATTTTCGATTGGTGCGACATTCTTCGCCGGCCTTCTTTCCTCAGGTCGATTCCTCACGAACCGGTTGAGTACTCTCCGTCGGATGAGCGCTTCTATCTCGTCCCGGAGTTGGAAGCAGTCCTCCGTGTCGTGCCCACGGTCTCGGTGGAAGCGGCAATACTTCCTGGTATTTCGGGGAAATCCCGTGTCTCGCATAGGAGGCGGGGGTCGGAAGAAGTCCCGACCCTCAATTTCCATCAGGATCTCGGCCCGGGGAGCATTAACGGGTGTATAGTTCTCGTACCTCGCCTGGTACATCCGGGGCCGTGGTGGAGACCTCGGACGAGGAGGTGTCCTCTGCTGAGGTCGCCCCTGCTGACGGGGCGGACTCCTCAGTCTGGGGAGATTTTTCTCTCTGCAGGGCGACCGGCTCCTTTGTCGGCCGCGTTCCTCGCGGCGTTTCTTCTGTTTCTTCGAGGCGGGCTCAATTGCTCCCCGCCTGGAGGCGACTGCCTCCTCGGCCTTGGCGTACTTCCGGGCTCGGGCCAGCATTTCGGTGAAGTCGGCCGGGAAGCTCTTCTCGATGGAGAAGAGGAATCGGTAAGAGCGAACCCCAGTCTTCAAAGCCGACATGGCTATCGACTGGTCTAGCTCGCGAACCTCCCATGTGGCGGCGGTAAAGCGGTCCAGGTACTCTTTGAGGGACTCCCCCTCCTTCTGCTTGATGTCCAGGAGGGAGTCTGATGTCCGTCGCTGGCGCCGGCTGGCAGCAAAGTTGGTGGCGAACTGCCTGCCGAGCTGCTCAAAAGAGGACACCGTGTTCGGCTTCAGTCCAGAAAACCAAAGCCGGGCGGTCCCTCGGAGGGTTGCTGGGAAGGCCTTGCAGAGTATGGCCTCCGAGGACCCTTGTAGGGCCATGAGGGCCCGATAACTCTCCAGGTGGTCAAGGGGGTCGGTGATTCCGCCGTAGGGCTCCACCTGAGGCATTTTGAACCTCGCGGGAACCGGCTCGTCCTCGATCTGGCGGGAGAAGGGGGAC
Organism: Phoenix dactylifera; assembly: GCF_009389715.1. Taxonomy (NCBI): domain Eukaryota; kingdom Viridiplantae; phylum Streptophyta; class Magnoliopsida; order Arecales; family Arecaceae; genus Phoenix; species Phoenix dactylifera. The sequence goes on from NC_052397.1 coordinate 16,358,634, forward strand.
TTGGTAGTGAACTCAATGTCCCCTTCCTGTCTTGCCTTCTTGCTGTGGAGTGCCGCGATCTGGCGCTCCAGATGCTCAACTTTTCGGTCAAGCTCCCCCACCCGTGGGATTGTCGCTGTGGTTTGCGCCAGCCCACGGCGGTCCGGGGCTGACTCCGCCTCAGAGAGTTGGGGTCTCCGGTCGAAACCTTCTCCCGGTGACTCTCTCTGGGGAGAAGCTCGTTCTCCATTGTTGGCTCTGGAGGAGCCATGCAAATTTTGGCTGGGGAGAACCGGGCCGTTGGGGAGACACTCCGGCGGGGCCTGGGCCTGCGGGGGAAGTGAGGGTAAAGCCTCCTCGCGCCGTAGACCTTGAACGACGGCGGCCAGGGCCTGGACTTGCTGCACCAGGGCGTTAAACTGTTCCGGCTGGACCTGAGGAACTGGATCAGCTGGAGTTGGAGAATTCTGGACGGAGTGTCCAGGACTTTGCGGGGGACGCCGGGAGATGTTAGAGGCTCCCTTACTTCTCAACTTCATGACTGCTACTCGGGCCCTTCCTCTAGCGCCAACTGTTGCTGGAAATTGGACCCGGGGGCAATCTTCGGTCGAAGAGAGGGAGCGGATGTGAGTCCTCACGGCGGGGCGGTGGTCCGTCGGCGGGCGGCGTCCTCTGTCTGGGTGCCTGCACACGAACCGGTGGCCGGGTTTTCCGGCGCCGGCCCTCCGACGGTCAAGTCAGTGAGGGGGGCAAATAGTATGGAGAAGGAAGATAAACAGTGAATTTTTGGGGGTACCAATGTCCTTCCCCCCTTGAGAGGCCAAGGCTCCCTTTTATATGCGGGGGTCGGTTTACCTGTGATGTAACAGGGAGAGGCCGTAGTATGGCTCGGCATGTTGTTCAGGTCGGTGCTCGGTCAGGCGAATCATTGCACTGATGTTGGCGGTATGGCCGAGATCAGAGACTTATCATAGTCGACTAGACCCTGCTGGGTCGATTTGCCGTGGAGAGCTGGGGATCCGTAGATGTCAGGAGCCACGCGTATTTATTATGGAGTAAGCCGGAGATCCGCATTAATGGTGGAGTAAGCCGGAGATCCGCATTAATGGTGGAGTAAGCCGGAGATCCGCATTTATTGTTGAGTGTGCCGGAAGATTGCAGCGGCCATGCGCAATAAATGCCGGAGGGATGTTAGAGTACGGTCCTCGGACATCGGGGTTTCTCTTAGGTCGGAGGTCTCGGGGTCGGTCGTCTCGTGGCCGAGCGTTCCGAGGTCGGACGCCGACTTCTGCTGTCCGGGGTCGGAGGTTGTACGGCTTCTCTGGGGCATTTATGTCATTTGGGGGGAAATTTTATTCCCCCCAACAGATACATTTCTATGTAGTGATCAAATCTGCTAGTTCACTGAAAAATTTTCTGCTCAGAAAGTCAGCTACCACATTTGCTTTCCTTAGATGATAACTGATAGTTAAGTCATGATTAATTAATAGTTCCAGCCATCTCCTTTGCCTCCTTCTGGGTAAAGATATATTTCAAACTTTTATGGTACGTGAAAACCTCATAGTATTTCCCGTGCAAATATTGGCTCCAAATCTTTAGAGCAAAAACTACAGCTGCCAACTCCAAGTCATGCGTAGGGTTGTTCTACCCATAAGACTTTAAATGTCTTGGGGCAAAAGCTATTACTTTTCCATTCTGCATCAAAACAAACCTAAGTTTCTTACGAGATGCATCACTGTAGATAGTAAAATCTCCTATTCAGATAGAATAATTAGCACTCGAGCTGTCACCAACCATCTTTTCAGCTCTTGAAAATTCTGCTCGTAATCATTTGTCCATTCAAACTTTACTCATTTATGAGTTAAGCGGGGTAAAGGCACGGCAATACGACAAAATCCTTCAACAAATCTTCGGTAATAATTTGTCATTCTTAAGAAGTTGTGTACCTCAGATACATTGGAAGGTCTTTTCCACTCAACTACAGCCTCCACATTCTTTGGGTCCATACAAATACCTTTCTAGGAGATCATATGTACGAAAAAGGTGACACTGTCCAACCAGAACTCACACTTTGATAGCTTAGTATAAAGCTTCCTTTTCTAAGAGTTTGTAACACTACCTTAGATGCTCCTCATATTCTTGTAAGCTCTTTGAATAGATCAAAATGTCATTAATGAATGCTACTACAAATAGATCTAAATAGGATTTGAATACCCAGTTAATAAGATCCATGAAAGCAACTGGCACATTCATTGATCCAAACGACATAATCAAAAATTCATAATGTCCATACCTGATTCGGAAAGCTATTTTGGTAAATCTTCAGCTATTGTCCTTCTTCTCCCAACCCACTTAGACCCGACGCAACTAAGACTACAAATCAGTTGGGTTGACCTATGATTCGACTCTTTAGACCCGATCCGTCCCTTTTTTAAAGACCTATGGGGCTGCATTGGGATCTCAAATTGGATCCGTTTCATTTTTCGGTTCGGATCTGAGTTTACTGACCTGACCCAACCCAAATCAATCTTATTCATTATTTTTTAGATCAATTTTGGATTATTTATCAAATGACCTGATCTAATCTGATCCGAATTTGGGATTATTTATTTTGGGTCAGGCTGCACGGGAGGATGAATGGCTTTTGCTCCGTGGGCCTGCTTAGTGGCGGGAGCAAGGGGGGTTGGCGAGGCCGCAGGCGTGGGGTTTAAAGGGGGATTAAGCCGGTTGGCGGGGTGGGAGCATGGGATTAATTGGTGTGATGGCGGTGAGATGGGCGCAGATGGGATGGAGTGGAGTGTTGGCCTGGTCCTGCAAACAATGGACACGGCTTCCCATGGAAGAATAAAATGGGTCTCCCTATGGTTTGCTTCGCTTCGCTCTTGCTTTAAGCCTTCTCTCCTTAGAATAAGTGGGGGCATACACTTGGTACGGGCCTATATTGGGCCTCCTGTCTGCGTATCTAATTAGAAATATAGTGTACATGAGTGCAGCCGGGTCACCTGCATGGACGGAGGGTGCAAATATCATACTAGGGAGTAGAGCTGATCACGAGCCTTCTGGCCCATCCAGCCCGCCCAGTCCGGCCCGAAATTTTTCGGGCTTGGGCATTAAAAAAAAGCCCATGGGTCGGGCCTGGGCAAGAAAAGCGGCCCGACCAAAAAAATTGGGCCGAGCTTGGTCGGGCCATTCTGACCCATTTGCAAATTCCAAACAAAGAAAAAATCGGACCTATCAGGTCGGACCGGGCTAGACGAGCCTAGAACCATATTTATAAAGTCGGGTCGGGCCTGGACAAAAATTTAAGCCCGACAGTCGGGCCGGGCTGAGCCTGGGCATAGCCATCGGGCCTAATTTCTGCTGTAGAGCCCGGCCCGAGCCCGATCCGGCTCGGATTTTGATCAGCTCTACTAGGGAGATACTTCAGACGGGCTAACAAGGCATGAGGCATGTTCATGGTAGCAGTGAAAGATTTCTCTTAGTATATATTCTAAAATAATATTATGTTTAAACTAAAATAGTATATATTTTAAAATATATTTAAATTTATTTATTTTAGTAAAAAAATTACATAAAAAGTACAATATTAAAGTAGTGAATTATGTTTCTCTTTATGAATTATAGCATGACCCGAATTAGACCTGAATTTTTTAGATTGGGTCTGGGTTATACATAAACCCGACCTAACCTAAAAGACCCGTTGGATCAAAAATTATAACCAATTGAGACCTGACCCGACCCATTTGAATTTTGGATAATTTTGGGTTTTCGATCCTACAACCCGGCCCGACCCGACCCGAATATGTAAAATTATTTGGACCCGTACCCGCAGGGGTGCAAACCAAACAACTGAAGTTATTGAACAAGTCAGCACTCTGCTGGAGCTGGGTGCTTAAGGCTCAGCCCAGAGCTCCGGTCCACAGCTCTGTGATCTCCGACTCAGTAACTTGTAAAATTGTGCTCAGTCGCTCAGAGGCATTTAGAAAGCGAGGGTTTCGCCGTTTCGAGCCTTCGAGGTGGAGTCATGGAGGCGAGGGAGAGGGAAGAGCGAAGAAGGCACGAGGGATAAGGGAGAGAGAGGGAGGGAGGGCGGTGGTCAAAGGCGGAGCTCCTCCAACATCAGCACTTAGGGTTCTGGCAGCAGCGCTTAGGGTTCTGGCAGCACAGTAGCGATAAGCTTCTTTTGCCACATACCACATATTCATAATCTTTAGCTACGAGTCCATGTTAAATAATATATTCTAAACAAATCTCGTGACATGAATAGCAAGAAAGGGTATCAGGATTATCTATCACCACCATATTGAAAGCATTAGTATCTTGCTTCGTTTATGCACAGACCTACCCTTAGGTCTCAGGCCTCTACTGACCTCATCTATGGTTCTTTCCCACTAGGACAAATAATAGCCTTATGCCAATCTTGACTCCATGAAAAACACTTAAGGCCATGTGCAATTCCACTTAAGATGAGGTCTACCACACTTACAGCATTGAATGATATCTTGAAATTGTGCTCTAACTCCAGTGGCAGCCGAATTCGATTTTTGGTTCTTCGGCTTGGAGAGTTTACAATTTTGACTCTCATAATCATTCGGTCTGGCCCTTTTTTCAAACACTTCTCTTTTGCAGCTTGTGCATTGTTAGGTCCTATCTCTATCACCAAGGTTTTATTAACAACCCATTTATAGGTGGGTATTTCAAATGCAGTCAGCAATTATTGAATCCGCCCCCTAAGGCCATTTTTAAATTTTCTAGCCCGGATGTTCTCCTCTGCTATCAATGTTGGAACATATCCAGACAGTTTTCAAATTTTGCCGCATATTGGGCAACCGTCATACTGCCCTATTTCAATCGGTCAAATTCTCTATATTTTTGAAATCATATACTTTGAGAAAAATACTTTCCCTGGAAAACCCTTTTGAATTCGTCTCAAGTAAAGGGATCATCATTTGAACTAATAAGCTTTTGTTTGCTCCATTTCCCACCAATCAAGGCCTCATTTGGAGGAGCTTTTGGAGGGCCAAAAAATACTTTTTGATCCTTCAAAAGCACTTTTGGATGAAAAAGGGTGTTTAGTAAAAATTTCAGAAAGCTATTTTAGTTTTTTCAGAAAGTTGTTTTAATTTTTTCAGAAAACTAAAAACAGCTTTTTCGGAAAGCTCCAAAATGGAGCTTCTCCTAAAAAGCTGTTTTTAGCTTTGTCGGAAAGCTATTTTTAACCAAAATACCCATAATAAAATATAATAATTACATACTTTATCCCTTTATAAACTTAAAAATCTGCTGGAGCCCTAATAAAGAACCCTAGTCATGGATCAGACTCTCTTCCATGCAAAGAAAGATATTCTTGTTACCTATTATTATTTAATACATTTATTATTGTATTATACTATAAATATAATATAATATTATATTATATCATAATACATTAATATCTTGTGTTAAATAATTTAATATTATATTATGAAAAAATTAATTTATGCTAATGATTATAATATTTTATACCTTTATTATTGTATTATACTATAATTATAATATTATATTACATTATATCTTAATACATTAATATGTTATGTTAAATAATTTAATATTATGTTATATTATGAAAAATTAATGTACGCTAATAATTATAATATTTTATAATTTTATTATTGTATTATATTATAAATATAATATTATATTACATTATATCATAATACATTGATATGTTACGTTAAATAATTTAATATTATATTAAATTATTATGCTATAGTATATAATGTTATATTACTATATTATAATAATATTATATTACATTATATTAATATTATACTATATCATATATTTACATATTAATATATATATTTTATTTTATTATGCTATGTTGTATAATACTATGTAATATCCTTTATGATAATTTTGTTATACAAAAATACTTTCTCAGTTTGTTTACCAAACACATGTTAAAGTACCATAACACTTTAAAAATATAGTTACCAAATAAGAAACAACTTTTTATAAAAGCTCTACTTTCAAAGAGCTCTACTTCCAATAGCTCTACTTCCAAAAGTTCTATTGCCAACAGCTTTCCTAAATAGAGCCCAAATGCCTCCACTTGCAACACGAAAGTGGCAAAAGTGACCTTCTCCTCAATCGGACGCCTTAAAGCATGAAAAACTTTTTCCATTTTTGAGACACAGCGGGCATGACAACACCCCTAAATGCAAGCAAGAAAGCCCTAGATGTTTTGTGTTGGGAAGGGGGAAGAGAGGGAGCGAGAAGAGAAGAAAGGTCTCGAAAAAACACCCACACCTATAGGGCTAGGAAGGTGCAATGTCATTCTTTTCACTACTCGAAGAAAGGGTCAGATGGTCTTTCGGAATGACTAGATGGCTAATCAGAAGATCCCTAGGAACGGCCAGGAGTCTGGCCAAATGATTGCAAACAAACACCAGATGATCATTGGAGAAGGAAAGACATGAGCAAAGGATCGGAGTGGAACATGATAGTTGAGAGAGAAGAAGCGGAATGGACTTCATAAAATGCTAAAGGAGGGTGTAATTTCTCCTTTGAAGATTGTACACTTACGCATTGGGTGGTAGATGGACCATTGAATCATATGGGACTAGCATGGTAACTCAAAGTACCCATTTAAATTGTTTTATAACGGAAGGGGTGTAAGTGCAAATCCATCAAAGGAGATGGGTGCTCCTATAATTTTCCCAAATTTAAATTATGGATATTTCCCACTTCTTTATTTTGTTGGGATAGTATACTCTAGGGAACCTCTTTTTTTTTCATTGCTCTTTTCTAACTACATTCTGGTTTTAATAAAAACTTTGACCAAAGTCCTTCCACTCAAAGTCCAGCCATAGGAGGGACTTGTCACTAGGAGAAGAATCAGAACTCCAATGCGCAAGACATATCATGTTTGAAATTAAGACCTATCACCGAGAGAAGCATTAGAACACCAAAGATGCACTACAAATAGGCAACAGTAGAAATTTATTTGGGGAAACTTTAATCAATCCATCCCCTAGTCCTTTATCGTATTGAGATAACAAATTGTAGGGGAGCTTTTCCCCGTTTCTCTTTTCAAATTACATTATCATTTTAATGAAAGTATGAACATATCAGTTCCAATCAAAAGAAATCCAGCTATAGAAGAGGTATATATCCGACTACAAAAGAAAATTTCAGTCATTAAAAACTTTGTTTAAAAAAAATAATAAAACTTCTTATACTGAAACATGTTATAAATTGATCTAGTTTTTTTCATCATTTGGTATAAGGAAGTACCTGATTCTTGAAAGTAATGTATAAAGTCTAAAGGCCTACTCCAGTTATATTGACGTTGTTCCTTGTTTGGCATCTCCAAGAGTCTACTCTCAATAACTTTCAGAGCTCGTTTGGTTCGCGGAAAAAGAAGAAGAGAAAGTGTGGTCAATGAGAAAGTAAAGAGATGCCCCTTGTTTGATTGGAATTTTCAAACGAAAGAGACGAAAAAATTGTATTTCTATAGAAATATGATTCCCACGTTTTATGAAAAAGTTTTTTTCATTAGAAACCTGGAAAAGTTACTTTCTCATGAGCTAGAAATCGAAATATTTTTATTTTTTTTCCAAAAAGATCCTTCAGCTATCCTTATTTGATCCTAAATATTAAAGACTTAATTTTTATTAAGGGTATAATAGAAATTTCACATAACTTTTTTAGAAAAGTGGATGGTCAACCAAACATAAGCACTCTGAAAATCTGTCACTTTTCATAGTTAACCAAACATGCCAAAAGTACTTTTCCAGACATTCTCTTTTCAGGAATCTATTTTTTAGAAATTATATTTCTATGAAGAAAAATATTTTCTGCGAACCAAACAAGCACTAAGGTGTAAAATGAAATAGTTGTTAGTAAATGCTAGGAATAAGTGCTAATAGCACACTTTCAAGTGCCATCAGCATGGCAGCGCAAGATGTTGCTACCACATCGTGATGAGCGCGCTCTCATCTCTCCTCATCTTAAAGCATTCCCAAACCCTCTCTTCGTACTTTGAAAAGGAAAGATAGTGATAAGAAACTTGATTAGCTTGGACGTATCTAAACTACGCCTGAAGGCTAAATCACTATTGTAGACATATTGTCCTCATTTCTTGTCTGGCAACTCGATTTTAACTGTCGTATATTAAGACTAAATATAACAACTTAGGATCTCAATATAAGTATCGAAATTTTTTTAGGCGAATAATCGATATGAAACTAAATACACGCACACCATCGGTATGTACTTTGTCACAATGAGCCCATGTTGCAGTATTTACTAGTCCGCATAAGTTATTGGGGGATCAATTCTGATACTATTTGTAATGACCTAGAATTTCATCCAAAAATATTAACTATAAGATATTTTTTTGAATTTTTTAGTTATGTATAAATACCTGATATCTCTTCGGTGAACAACCGATGTGGGATTAAACAAATGCAGTTCCTCACACTATAAAATCCTACTGAAAATATTATTTGACATATTGTCAAATATTCTGCAGGCCCCGTTGAAATGGGGGGAAGGGGGGATCATAAGAGCCCTTGGGTAAGGAAGGGAGGGTGGAGATGAGTTTTTTTTTTTTTTTTTTTATCTCAGAGTTAACTGGTGTGGTATTTTTTGGACTTTGGTGGATGCATCCTCCTAGAACCAAAGAAAGGGGTCGGCTGGGTCTGGTGGGCGGCGTTGATGGAGGGCAGGGACACGAGCGAGGCTACGGTCAGAGGCCATTTTTGTGCTGCGTAGCCAAAACCGAGTGGCCGGAGTGGGTGGCGGAGGAGAAAAATAAATAAATAAATAAATAAATATTTTATATTTGGTCAGAATTTTTTTAAAAAAATTGGCTTTTCTATAGGGAATAAATTTTTTAAAATTTATATAGGACAGAAAAAGTCCAATTCCTATTGGACTGAAAATTTAAATATTTTTTTTCAAAATATTCTTAAGCTTTTAAATAAAATAGATTAATTTTTTTTTATTAAGAATATAACAGATATTTTATATAACTTCTTAGAAAAATAGATACTCAACCAAATATAAGCCATTCTGTAATGCATCACTTTTTTATGATCGACGAAAAATGTAAAAAGCATTTTTTTTTAGATATCATATATTCAGACCAGATTTTTAGAAGAAATATTCTAATAAAATGCAAATCAAATCAGGCCAAAAGGTATTTTCATCTTTTTAGCCTGAACAATGTTTTACGGCTAGATAGGTTGTTACACTGCCTGACAAAAAAATAATTTCAAAAAACTATTATAATTTTTTAAATTTTTGAAGTTGATGTGTTTCTCAAGTAGAGTCAAAGGGTCTCATTGCATCTTACCCTAATAATTTTGATTTCTAATTGTCCTTTATCCTTTAAAATTTTTAATTTTGAATGTATGCGCCATTTTTTTTTTTTGAATCACTGGTTTATTTATGCGTTAAGCTTGCTGAAATTGCTTAGATTTCTTTATTTGAACTCACCTACATCTGTCTTTTTTTTTTTTTTTTTTTGAATGTGTTTCCTTTTTTTTGCTAAAAGTAGTGGTATTATATATAATGTATATGGGTACAACCAACGCATTTTATTTTTAATAAAATGAATTGCAAGCTTTCCATTGATTTTTCTCAAAAAAAAAACAGGAAGCTATATATTCCGAACTTTTGATAATACGATATATTCTCCGGTTAACTAATTACTCATTGTAATTACCTACCATTACAACAAAAAATATTATTATTGGCACCTGCAGAGGTCTTTAATTAGGATCCAGGTTATTCATTAGAAACAAAATAACGACTGTTATAGTGACAATAATTTGTCACTTTGAAATAAAATAATCACTGTGACAAAGTCCGACGACCAGGTTCCACAGCGAGGGTTCCTGTACCACTCTTTTTCCCCTCAAGTTACATTACCTTCGTACAATCTGACCTCTCTGCCACACTCGCTCTCTCAGAAGCTATGGATCTCTCCTCCGTTCTCTACCTCGCCCTCCCCCTCTCCGTTCTCGCCCTCACCATCCTCTACTTGTCCCATCGCCGCCCTGGCCCGGCGAAGCAACCAAATTCCGCAGCCCGGGCCGGCTCCTTCTACGAGCTCATGAAGAACAGCCACCGCATCCTGGACTGGACGGCCGAGCTCCTCGCGGCGAGCCCCACCGGCACGGTCACCACCTTCATGGGCGTCGTCACCTCCAACCCCTCCAACGTCGAACACATCCTCAAGAACCGCTTCGACAACTACCCCAAGGGCGACCGCTCCACCACCATCCTCGCCGACTTCCTTGGCCGCGGCATCTTCAATTCCGACGGCGACCACTGGAAGCTCCAGCGCAAGACCGCCAGCCTCGAGTTCAACACCAAGACCATCCGGACGTTCGTCCTCCACAACATCCGCCGCGAGGTCGCCGGTTGCCTCCTCCCCATCCTCGCCGCCGCCGCCGCCGCCGGAGAGGTGCTCGACCTCCAGGACCTTCTCGAACGTCTCGCGTTCGATAACGTGTGCAAGGTTGCCTTCAACGAGGACCCCGGCCGGCTCGCCGGCGACACCGACCAGGGCCGAGAGTTCGCCAACGCCTTCGAGGAGGCCACCAACCTCGTCGTCCAGCGCTACCGCCACCCTTTCCTTTTCTCCTGGAAGCTCCAGCGGTTTTTGGGGATCGGCTCCGAGAAGCTCCTCAAAGAGAAGATCGCTACGGTCCACCGGTTCGCCATGCGGGTGGTCAGGGCCAAGAAGCGAGCTGAGGCCAGAGGGCTCGGCGACGACCTCCTCTCCCGGTTCATAGCCGAAGCGGACTACTCCGACGAGTTCCTGAGGGACATCATCATCAGCTTCGTTCTGGCCGGGAGGGACACCACGTCGGCCACCCTCACCTGGTTCTTCTGGCTCATCTCGACCCGGCCGGACGTAAAGAACCGGATCATGGACGAGATCCGGTCGGTGCGGTCCAAAAAACAGAAGCCGGCCGAGGCAACGTTCACGTTGGATGAGGTGAGGAACATGGACTACCTGCACGCAGCATTGTCGGAGACGCTGAGGCTGTACCCGCCGGTGCCGCTGCAGACGAGGGAATGCGCGGCGGACGACGTGCTTCCGGACGGCACGAAGGTGTCCAAGGGGCGGCCGGTGATGTACAGCTCGTTTGCGATGGGGAGGACGGAGAGAATATGGGGGAAAGACTGTCGGGAATTTAAGCCGGAGAGATGGCTGGAGAATGGGGTGTTCCAGCCCAAGAACCCATTCCGCTTCCCGGTGTTCCACGCCGGGCCAAGGATGTGTCTAGGGAAGGACATGGCGTACATCCAGATGAAGGCGGTGGCGGCGACCGTGATGGAGAGGTTCGAGGTGGAGGTGGTGGACAGGGAGAAGGAGAGGGAGCCGGACTTTACCATGATACTGAGGGTAAAGGGCGGGCTGCCGGTCAGGGTCAGGGAGAGGCCGGCCGAGGGCGTTCTCGCGGCTTAAACGGGTTCGGTCGGGCCAGTTGTGTCATGGGATGGGGAATTGGGTCCGAGACTATTCAAGTGTTGTAGCTGGGTTTGAGTCTTCCGAGTCGCAGTAATATCCGCATGCCGACATGCCAGCGTGGTGTGAATTCTCCAGGGCTTTGTACTTGGTGTGGTGGCTAATGGCTTCATATATATAATTTTCGAGATTAAATAAACAAAGGCTCATGGTTTATTTAAATAATATTTCGTGCTTCACAGCCATGGAACCTTGGTAGTAGCCCACAGCAAAAAGTTGGGAAGAGCCTTTTTTTTTTTTTTTTTTTTTTTTTTTTTTTTTTTGATGGGGCTTATAGAGGTGTGGGTTTGGTAACGAGGGATCACACCTTCGGACTGATCGCTGCAGGGGCGACATACTTTTAATTTGACCGTCATTAGGACGGGGCTTATAACTATTTGGAAGGATATCATATTTGCAAGACACGTACTCGGTGTGACCAGTAGATATCTTGAGAAAGACTTCGCCACGGTGATTGACTGGATACGAAGTGAGGACTGGTATGGATATAGTCATCCGCTGGTTTGTGAGATCTGTAGATTAGCGAGGGATCTGGGCTTCTTTTAGGCTGTCCATGTGTATCAAAAAGTGAACAAAGCCGCTGATCGGAATCACCTCTTTCGTTGTCTGACACTCCGAAGAGGTTCTTTGGATGAGTGCGGATTCGGCCTCTCCTCCTCGCCATTTTTTTTTCTTAATTTGGATGGTTGTACTTATACTAGAGCTGCATGAGCAGCCGTTGTACCAAAAAAATAAAATAAAAAAGGTTAGAGAAAGGTTAGCAATTTACCTTCTCCGTAGGTACCTAACTAATCAGTGGTAGATCTGGAGCTATACGGGCAGAGCTGGCCCAATCTTTAGGCGATTTAGGCAGTCGCCTAAGGCTCCGGCCCAAAGAAGACCAACTGCAGAAAAGACATCAAAGACAAAATAGAAAAAAAAAAAGACTCACATGTGAGTTCGCCTTAAGTCGCTCCCCTAAAAGACAAAATGATCTTAGGCTCTTAAATACATTAGGCCGCTGGATAATAGAAATTTTTATTTTGGATTTAATAACTCTTCACAACTTCTCTTTTAAGATTAAAAAAAAGAACTTCATGTAGAAAAAAATTATAATTTTATATAATTCGATCCATCCAGTCTATCTCGCCTTCCTCTACCGTCCTCTCTCAGGATAAGTACAAACAACATATAGATAATGACCTATCCGACCAACGTCGGTCGCTATCCTCAAGGACGTAGGAGGGACATCCGGAAGCAATTGTATTACCAAGGGAAGGGGACGTCTTTTTGGCTTTAATCAGCAAAGACTTACATGTATCTGGTGAATAAAATCTTTCTAATGCAACGGTCGGAAAAACAAAGGGAATCATATAACAACTTGACCATATAATATAAATTGAGACGGCAACAAGCTAGTACATGCAGTCATTTGCTTGTCCACTTAGAGTTCGTTTGGTTCGCGGAAAGCATTTTCTCTTCTACAAATATGATTTCTGAAAAACAAATTTTTAGGAAGAGAATGCCTAGAAAAGTATTTTTGGCATGTTTGGTTGACCATAGAAAAGTGACAAATTTACAAAATACTTTTATTTGGTTGGCCAACCACTTTCTTGGAAAAGTTATGTATAATTCCTATTATGTCCTTAATAAAAATTAGATTTTTAATGCCTCTTTAATGCTTCTTTAATGCTAAAGTATCTTTTTGGGAAAAAAAATAAAAATAAAATGATTCCTACCTTATGGAAAAGTAACTTTTTCGTGTTTCTCATTGAAAAAACTTGTACATGAAATGTGGAAATCATATTTCAATGGGAATACAACTTTTCCGTCTCTCTCTTTTGAAAACTCCAACCAAACAAGAGGCATCTCATTACTTTTCTGTTGACTATATTTATTTCCTTCTTTTTCCGCGAACCAAACGAACCCTTAATGTTTCTGAGGTAGGCTATTGGATTGAAGCTTGTATAAATAATTAAGCTTGATCCTGTTTACTATGTTCTAATAGTTCGACTGCATCATGATGGCTGCATACAATGTTTTGATATGTCATCGAAAATGTTGAGAAATAGGGTGAGGTTATTTTAGTATTATATTTTTAAATAATTGCCATGGGTTTTAATAATTTATTATTAGTTGAGCATCATTTAGGTCACAATCAAATCCACTAGACCATCTTGAAATTCGTACGGTTGTTTTGAAATTCAATTGTGAATCCTTCCTTCCCCCGAATCACCGTTGGATCGCTCTCTGGTATCTTTGGGATCTGTGCAAGCTGATAAATGACAGAGTTCGGAGCGCTTTTAGAGTTCTGCAGTGGTTGATGGGATTCGCGTGGTCAATCCTTTTTTCGCGCGAAAGATGCAACCCTTATCTTATCCGACAGCCTCCTGTCCATGGATGCGACCGACCCAAATGGGCAAAAGTCAAAAGATTCGTCCGACGGTCACGACGGTGGCCTTCTAGAACGAGGACGGGGGTTAGTGTCTTTCTTGGGAAAGAAGGATCCACCCTCCTTCGCGCGAATCCACCATTCGATTACCCACTGCTTTTTGTGATCTCTTTGCCGTGAGGGAGTTCGGAGCAATGAGATCCGTGCCGTCGTTCCTTCTTCGGAGGAGGCCTACTGATGCATCCTGATTCCTTCTTTCGCAAGGAAAAGGAGAAGGAACGCGTGTTCCGTCGACATCGCCGCCAACGATCAGCGAAGCAACCGCGTACGAACACTTCCGTGGAAGACTAGAGTTCCTCCAACGAGACACCTTATATTAATGTCATCATTCATCAAGCCTTATCTCATCACTCAATCGGGTTATCTCACAAGCCAAACACCAAAGAGAACATGGATGTCTCTCCACTTCTACTTCCCCTTCTCTTCCTTTCTTTCCTCTTCTTCCTCTCCTTCAAATTTGTATTTCAAAAGAAGAAGAAGAAGGCCGATGGCGACTCCGCCTCCAAGAAGATAGGCTTCTCCGACGTCGTCAAGAATCTCCAACCCCAAAATTTCTTGACCTGGGCTGCGGAGTCGGTAGTCGCGAGCCCCACCAACACGATTAGCTTGCCCTCCTGCATCATCACCGGGAATCCTAAGAACGTCGAGCACATCCTCAAAACCAATTTTGAAAACTATCCCAAGGGCAACGATTTCGTCGACGTCTTGGAAGACTTTCTTGGCCACGGCATCTTCAACGCCGACGGCGATCACTGGAAACTCCAGCGCAAGACCGCCAGCCTCGAGTTCAACACCAAGACGATCCGAACCTTCATCCTCGATAATCTTCACCGCGAGGTCGTCGGCCGCTTCCTTCCGGTGCTCTCGAAGGTTGCCGACTCAGGCGATTCCATCGACCTTCAGGACCTGCTCGATCGCCTGGCTTTTGACAACGTCTGCAAGGTCGCCTTCGACGTCGACGCCGCCCGCCTAGCCGGAGAAACTGCAGACGTGGCGCGGTTTGTCCGGGCGTTCGAGACTGCCGCCGAGATTAGCATCAAGCGAGTCCAGAAGCCGCGATTCTTATGGAAGTTACGGCGGGCGCTGAACCTCGGCGACGAGCGCAGGCTCAAGGAGGAGCTCGCCGTCGTAAATGAATTCGCCACGAGGGTAGTGAAGGAGAGGAAGGGAAGGACGCGGGAGGAGATCAAGGGGAGTGACGACCTCCTGTCGCGGTTCATCGCGGAGGGGGACTTCTCCGACGAGTTCCTCCGTGACATAGTGATAAGCTTTGTGCTGGCTGGACGGGACACGACATCCACGGCCATGGCTTGGATCTTCTGGGTGCTCTCAACCCGACCGGAGGTTCAACAAAAGATCTTAGAAGAGATTGCTTCGGTTCGATCAAGGAACGGCAACGCCGGCGAGATGTTGTCATTGGATGAGCTGAGAGAGATGGAATACCTCCATGCTGTAGTGTCGGAGACGCTGAGGCTCTACCCACCGGTGCCGATGCAGCAGCGAGTGTGCAAGGAGGATGACGTGCTGCCTGATGGGACGACAGTAAAGAAAGGGTGGTCGGTGTTGAACCACTCGTATGCGATGGGGAGGATGCAGGGGATATGGGGGGAGAACTGCAGGGAATTTAAGCCGGAGAGGTGGCTGCACAACGGGGCGTTCCAGCCGAAGAACCCGTACCGGTTTCCGGTGTTCCACGCCGGGCCGAGGACATGTCTGGGGAAGGAGATGGCTTACATTCAGATGAAGGCAGTGGTGGCAAGCGTTTTGGAGAGGTTCGAGATAGGCATGGTGGGTGCTGAGGATGGGGAAAGGGAGATTGAGTACCTCATTACTATGAGGATGAAGGGAGGGTTCCCCGTCCAGGTGAGAAGAAGAGAGGGTCAACTTACACAGTGAAGAAAGGATTAGAATATATACCACGTCTGCATGAAACCCCACTTGTATACCATCACAAAAAATGCTATCCTTAGGTAGCTTCCAGAACTCTTTACGTGTCTAGCTTAGGTGTGCAGCATTACTATGTATGTCTTTTTTGGTTTGGTACGTAAGCAATCATATTCTTGATGGTTATTGTATTTTTTGGTTTGGGACGTAAGCATTCATATTCTTGATGGTCATCTCTAATGGAGTACGTTGGCAATTGTAGTTCTGAGCTCGTCGTGTTGCCTCTCTGAATGTATTTCTCCTGCAAACCATTCGGCCTCGGCCGGCTCCTTTTTGAGAGGCCATGCGACATTTTAGATGCTTAAAAAATGTTAATTTTCCATGCTATGCTTCTTTTTTTTTCCCTGAAGAAATACTCCCAAGCTATGTTGCACAAATTCTAAATTATTATTGCAAACTATATGCTCAAGGAAAAAAAGAAATACTCTCCCAAGGAAAATCGTCGGCGCGGTGGAGTCGACAGAGGCGGGGGAGCAAAACAGTACTCTCCCAAGGAAGGCAGCTAGGAGGCCTTCGTGGGCGGAGGTGGCGAGAGGCGCGCCGAGGCAGCCGGCGTGGATAAGTCATCGGACGTCCGGCCGTGACCTGGAAGAGTTGCAGAAGCGTTTCACGGAGGTGGTCGACATTGCGGAGGAGGAACTGGAAGAAGTGCGGTCGGAATGGAGAAGCTCCACAGTTCTCGTGAGGAGTGTGGGGAGGCCCGTTCCGGCGGAGTGGGTGGCGAAGGAGATCCGACGAGTTGGGAAGTTGAGTTACGACGTTGAAGCCTTCTCCCTGGCGGATGGTGTTGTCGCAATCCGATTCGCCAACGCAGAGGACCGGGAGACGGCAATGCGGTCCGGCCCGTGGATGGTAGCGGCTCAGCTCCTCGCGATGGAGAGGTGGCGGCCGAACTTCTCCACGGGGGCCGGAGGTGTAGGGCGGGTGGTCGTGTGGCTACGTCTCCCTGGCCTATCGTTGGATTTCTGGAAGAAGAACACAATCTTCAAGGTGGCGGCGAGAGCGGGTAACCCCCTGGGGTTGGATGGCTTCACGGAGGATCGTCGGAGGTATGGGTATGCAAGGGTGAAGGTTTGAATTGGATGCGTCTGCGCCACTCGTGCCGGGGACTTGGGTGTTGGGGAGATCGGCCGATGGAGCCTCGAAGTTCTGGCAGGGCTTCGTATACGAAAACCTGCCAGCCCCGTGTTCTCTGTGTGGCGGGTTGGTCACTGGCCGGCGGTCTGCGATTTTGGGTCTCCGGCGGTGGAGGGTGCGCAGCCGGCGGGGTCTGAAGCAGGGCATGAGAAGGCGAGTAAGGGGAAAGCTGTGATGGAGGACTCCGGGCAAGCCGCGGGAGGGGGAGACCGGCCCCGGGAGGGGGGTGCATTCGGACCATGGCTGGTGACTAATCGGATAGGGACGACCTCCTCGGCTCCCAGGAAGAAGGAGAAGTCCGGTCCGGGTGTCAAGAAGGGGGTGACGCCGGCGTCGCCCGGCCCTGGTCCGAGCAGGATGGAGTTGGGTCGACATCGTCACTCTCTCCGGTTGATCTGGAAGGGTGGCAGAAACCGACCAAGGTGGCTCGCCGGAGGACGCCGGAGAAGGACGTATCGGAGGCGGGAGCGAGTCTGCTGGTGGGTGAACCGAGTAGACCCGGAACGGGCACTGGTCAGCCGAGGTGACTCAGTGCGTGGACCGGGCGATGCCGATCTGGGGCCGGTTAGAAATGCGGCCAAGTCAAGCGGGGGCCTGCGACCGAGCGGACCGGGATCGAGCCCGCTGAAGCGGTTCAGAAGCCCGCCCAGGTTCGATCCGGTTGTGGCCTGTTCTGAGGGGGGTTTCTTCGACTCTAGCTGGGGGGAAGGAGCCGGCCCGAGCGAAGGCGCGGCGGCCGGCGGCTGGCTTTCGCGGGAGGAGCAGGAGTTCACCTCCGCCTTTAGCACCGGTGTGTGGTCGGCCTCCCATGGTGAACGAGCATCCCGCGGGGGTCGAAGGGGATCAACGGCGTGAGCAAGCCGCGAGCACGAGAAAGCCAGCTGCTCCGGTCGTCATCGGTGGAGGTGGGCATGTCGGAGCTCGGCGGTGTGCCGGCGACTGAGCTGCATCCGGGGAGACGCTGGCGGGGCAGGCGAGTGGAGCGGGATGGCTGCGGTGGCTGTTTCAGAACTGGGGAAGGGGTCGGCTGTGAAGCCGATTGACAGTGATCTGCAAGTGCTACAGGCGTGCCAACCGGCACAGGGGAGCAGTGCATACGACTTAGTGATAAGAAGGGCCGGTGTTAATGGGCAGGGGGAGGATTCTTCAAGTTGTGGTGGGGATCAGGTTGAGCATGGCACGGGTACATCAGTGAGTGCGTGCCAATTGGCACAAGTGAATGGTGGTGGGCAGCACCTTCAAGTTTTACTTCAATTAATGGCTTCGGCGAAGGGAGTTAATCCTAATTCTCTTGGAGGTGTAGGTTGTATGGAGGTGGATGTAGGGGAGAGTAACAGCTCCGGAGGTGTGGGCTGTGTGGGATTAAAGGGTGATTTATGAAGATCTTACTGTGGAATTGTCGTGGCGCGGGGAAACCATCGTTTGCCCCGGCTTTTCGCAGGTTAGTGCAACAACACAACCCGGATGTTTGCATTCTTTCTTGAGACCCCGGTTGTGTGGTGGCAGTGTACAGAAGGCAAGAAGGGTGATTCCGAGATCGTGGGGGTTCTATGCTGTGGACTCTCAAGGTTTGTCGGGTGGTATTATAGTAATGTGGAGTTTGGGGTGTTGCACTTTGGATTGTTTCCATGTCAGTAATCAAGAGGTGATCATGGTGATTTCGGAGGCTGATAGGAGACCCTGGGTCCTTTCAGCTGGTTTATGCTAGCACTGACTACAGAGTTAGGAGGGCCCTATGGGAGGAGGCCTCTCTGATGATAAGTCATGGCCATCCCATGCTGATGGCAGGTGATTTCAACTGCATTGTGGACTCTCAGGAGAAGATGGTGGGGAATCCTTTTTCCCTCAATAGGAAGATCAAAGAATTTCAGGACTTTATCTCAATCAATGGTTTGATTGATTTGGGCTTCTCGGGACCCAGGTTTACATGGTGCAACAATCAGCAGGGGCGGGCCCGAGTCTGGGAGAGATTGGACAGAGCTTGTGCCACAGCTGGGTGGGTTCAGTGCTTTCCAGATTATCATGTCAGACATTTGCCGAGGATTGCTTCGGACCATTGTCCACTGTTGGTGAGTACCGAGGTACACATTCCAGTCTGCTCCCCTTTCAGGTTTGAAAAGATTGTCTCAGTTATCCTAGGTCTTGGGAGATGGTGAGGGAGGCTTGGAGATCCCCGGTTAGGGGTGATGCCATGTATCGGGTGTCTCGCAAGCTAGAGTTGACCAGGAGGAGGTTGAAGAGGTGGAATCGGGAAGAAGTGGGGAACATCTTCAGGAGGACTGAGGAGGAGGAGGAGGCCATTTCCACTTTACAGGCTCGGGAGGCACAGGGGGGGGCTATCTGAGGTGGAGATGGGGGATCTGAGAATCTCATTTGGCTTTACATGATTCTCTTCTTAGACAGCAGGAGACACTATGGAAGACAGAAGTCCAGAGTACAGTGGATTTTAGAGGGGGATCGTAACACAAAATTCTTTCATCAGGCTACGTTGATCAGGAGAAACCAGAACAGGATTAGATCAATCAGGAGTGAGGATGGCCAGATGTCAGATGACCCGGCTATGATCCGGAGGATTGTGGAGTGCTATTTTAGAGCGAGGTGGACAGAGCAGGCTGGCGAGGGGGCCGGGGAGGATGGTGATGCGGCGACGAGGGTGTCGGAGGAGGAGACGCAGCTTTGATCAGGCCGGTTTCGGTGGAGGAGATTCGGGAGGCGATCTGGTCCCTTGAGGGGACAAGGCGCCAGGGCCGGATGGATTTCCACCATTATTCTTTCGGAGGTACTGGTTGATAGTGGGACAGGATGTGACGGCGGCCATACAGCAGTTTTTTACCACAGCGGTGATGTCAGCGGACTGGCAGCGTACTTTCATTACCCTTATACCGAAGCGGCGGGATGCTTCAGAGCCGGGGCACTTTCGACCGATTAGCCTGTGCACCACTGTGTACAAGGCTACGGCGAAGATCCTCGCCCACTAGGATGCGGGGCATTCTACTGAGGCTGATTAGTCCGGAGCAGGGAGCTTATAGGAGGTCGGAGCATATCCGACAATATCATGATTGCTCAGGAGTTCATGTTCGACTTGGAGAGGGCCCCGATGAGGAGTTTCTTGATGGGAGTCAAGCTTGATATGGAGCGGGCCTATGACAGGATGCGATGGGAGTTTGTTCATCAGTCACTGCAGGGGTTTGGCTTTCCTGAGGAGTGGATTCGGTGGATCATGGGTTGCGTCAGGTCTCCATCCTTTGCCATACTGGTGAACGGTACGCCTTCTCGCTACTTTGTGTCTGTGGGAGGGCTACGACAGGGTTGTCCCTTATCTCCCTTATTGTTTATTATCTGCGCGGATGCACTATCCAGAGTGTTGCGTCAGTCTGTGATTACTCAGGAGTTGGGGGCTTATAGGCCTGTGGTGGAGGGTCCATCGATCTCTCACTTGCTCTTTGCGGATGATTGTTTGCTGTTAGCTCGTGCGACACGTCGAGATGCTATGGCGTTGGGTAGGATTCTACTGGGATTACTGTGCCATGTCTGGTCAACGGGTTAATTTCTCGAAATCTGCAGTTTGCTTTAGCCCGTCTACTAGGCAGGCGGTGGAGACATTCCATCTGTGAGATTTTGGGGGTGGGGAGCATGGTGGTGTGATGAGATACTTGGGGATCCCGCTATCAGGCCGGCGTCTGCGTGGGAGTGATTGCTCCTTCCTGGAGTCTACTGTCAGACAGAGGATGGAGGGCTGGCAGATGCACTCATTATCCATGATGGGGAGGGTCACTTTGGCTCGGTCGGTACTCTCTTCGATTCCCATTTATTTGCTTTCCCATGCTTTTATTCCAGTGTCAGTTTTGAGGTCCATTGAGCAGCTGGTTAGGAATTTCATCTGGGGGAGGCAAGGTGGCAGGGGCGGTATTCATCTGTTGGTTTGGGAGGTGGTGTGCCAGCCTACTAGATATGGAGGTTGGGGGTGCAGTCACTGTTGGTACGGAGGGAGGCTTTAGTGGCTCGTCATGCTGCGAGGTATGTCTTGGAGCCTGATAGTATGTGGTCCTCTCTGATGAGGGCCAAGTATGGGGCTTTGGTTGCTGGTGTGAGAGCTGGGGCGCCGCCACTCTCTGGTATGGCGGGAGATGTGCGCCAGAGCTGGGAGGTTCTACCGGAGATCAGATTGGGCTATAGGTGATGGTCGTTCCGTTGATGTCTTGGAGGATGTTGGGTGACTGCAGTGCCGATCAGTCGTATGCCGACCTTGGTGGACTCGGTGCGTCTTGCGGGCCGGAGGGTCAGCGACTGTTTGGATCCAGACGAGGGCGGTTGGAGGGAGGGCTGGTACGTGAGGTGTTTGGGCGCAGCTGGCTGCGACGATTTTGGGTCTTCCGGTGCCTTCTCAGGGGGAGTCAGACAGGTTGGTATGGGTGCCGTCGGGCCGATCACAGGTGCGAGCGAGGGATCTATACGCCCTCTTCAGCAGAGAGTCACCTAGACGGATGGAGGGAGCTGATTTGGAGGATGCAGATTCATCCACGGGTGGCGCTATTCATCTGGAAGGTGGCCTGGGGCTGCCTTCCCACCAGGAGTGTGCTAGTCAGGCGGAGCATGAGGGTTCCTCAGGAGTGTGTGGTGTGTCCGAACATGGAGGAGACCATTCAGCATGTGCTTTTTGCAGTGCCCCAGGGCTCGAGAGATATGGAGGTCTTCGCCAGCGCCTGTTCCTCACTCCGTAGGGACGACACACGGATTTCATACAGTTACTGTGGGCTTCGGTTCGGAGCCCTAGGTTGGTGGAGGAGGGTATTATTAGGGCATACCTGGCCTACCATATCTGGTTGGACCGGAATGCCCGTTTGTTCGAGGGCAGGAGGCTCTCGGCGAGGATAGTGGCAAAGAGAGCTGTGCTTCAGGCTGGGGAGGTTTTCTCTTGCTTTTGGGCGAGTCTTCACTTGGGATGACTAGGGACATCTGGGATACCCGCAGTGCTGTTTTAGCGCCTAGGTTTGCCATTGTGTCTTGGGTACCCCCACCCCCTGGTTATCTTAAAGTGAATTTTGATGGTAGTGTGGCGACGGACGGGAGGTCGGGAGGGGCTGGATTTGTTATCCGGGACCATTTTGGGAGTATGGTGGCAGCAGGAGGCTGGGGCACGACGGGGGCTCACGGTCGTTGGGGCAGAGTGTGGGCTGCTTGGGCGGGCATGTCCTATGCGCGACGGGTGCTTGGGGCTAGCCGGCTGTACCTTGAGGGGGATTCCTCCATTGTCATAGATTGGATCCGGGGTGCTGATAGGTATGGAGACGGACATCTGCTCATTCGGGAGACCCGCAGACTGGCGAGGGAGATGGACGAGTTTCAGGCCGTGCCACATTTTACGGGAGGCGAACAGGGCTGCTGACTGGGTCGCCTCCCATGTTGCACGACCATTCTGGGGAGCTCCACTGGACGTCCACAGTGGAGTTACCGCCACATTTGTATTTTTTACTTTCTTCTGATTAGGCAGGATGTACTCACGTTAGAGCTATATGAATTGCCGTTTTGACCAAAAAAAAAAAAAAAATACTAATATATATATGCATGCAGATATATACGATATCTTTTTAAATTTTTCTTGTTTGCGTTTGCTGAGAGCATTGAGTACCTAGTTTTACTAGGATATTTCTTATTTTATTTCAAGTTCGGCTGATTATAATGCCTTGGTTTTTGCTAAGAAGTCTTAATTAAAAAGAGCTTTATTTTATATGTTGGATCATGATAAATAAAGTAGGATAGGTCATAAGAGTATCTTAAATTATGAGAAAAGGTATTCGATAATAGTGAGGCAACTTGTTGAGTCAGGGTCCTTATTGCACTTAGCCTGTGGACTACTATTGGGTAGTGAGACAAGTATAAGGATCGAGATCGCTCTTTTGTCGCATGAAAATAGCCAAATAGATTTTTTCAATTTTGTATAAGTTTTAAGATCTATCCCATATAGAATCGATATGAGACTAGTGTATCTTCATATTTTTTTTTATTTATACCACATTTTCAGGACAAATTCTTTCAAATCTAAATAAATATTATAAATTCAATCACACAATGCCATGGATCAACCTATGACAATAACTCTGTACTGCAATACCCTCTAGTCCACAGAGATAATATATAAGCTAAAGCCGCGTTTCATAATCAATTTGCTACAACTCAAAATTTTATCCAAAAAAACTAACTAGAATTATTTAAATTTTTTTATTTTATAATATACTTAAAGATTAATCAGTGCATAGTTGATGCAGAACTAAACTTGTATCCGTGCAAATCCTCATGGTATATGTTTTACTCCATAAAGTATTTCACAACCTCTGATCACCGCCACACCATTCCATCGTGGACATGAACATTGTCAAAATCCAATGATCTTTGTCGGCGATGAACCATGATGTGCCATACTTGACTACAAAACAAAACATGTAGAGCTAAGCATCCAAATTTGACCACGTAAAACCTACTTACCACTATTTTAACATCTCTCCCAAAAAAGCAAATTTGAAACATTTTTTTGACTTTTTTTAGGTGGTATCATGTGGTGTGGTCCATTAGATCCGAGTTTGAATATGCTGAAGAGTAGCAATCCCTTGTTTGGATCCATCTCTTTTTTTTTTGTTGGGGGGGGGGGGGGGGGGGGGGGGGGGGGGGGGGGGGGGGGGGGGGGGGGGGGGGGGGGGGGGGTATTTTATTCATCCCGAACTAAAGAAAGTACATCGATATGAAATCAAAAAACTTAGATGTATAAAAAATAAAAAATATATACCGACACAGCAATCCACAAAATAGTTCTAAATGATTAGCTATATATATTATCATCCAATCAGTTGCGTAATTCAACTTCTCCAAAAATATGGTATATATCCACAAATATCTGGAGCTATTTTTAATTCTCTGCCATATGATATCTGGACAAATGTAGCGGACCATGTTACAGCACCAGCCTAGAAACATAGGAGGCATGGTTGTGGCAGCCATGGGAGGTAAAGCTGGATGGCAAAGGGGGGAGACGGCCATTGGCCATAAAAGGCGAGGTGGAGGCGACCATTGGAGTCACCTAGCTTTTTTTTGGATAAAAATGGTAATTTAAATTACTTTAAAGTAGGAATGTCTGCTACAAATGTTAAAAAAAAATTCTCTAAAGTGCCAGATGAAGAAGGAGATGATCCAGTCTGCAGCCCTTATTTATCTTTCGAAATACTCTTGCTTCTCTTCGAACAATCACGCTCCGGAGCTTCACGGTGCATGCCTCCCACCATCATGCGCCATGTCCTTTTTTTTTTTTTTTTCTTTTTTTTTTTTGTAAAAATGCACCATGTCCTTTTTTTTGCTAAAAATGCACCATGTCCTTCACGGGCATCATTTCCAGCAAATCGTTCCTTTCATTCGAACTGCTGCAGAGAGTGGGGTATCGAGTTAAACCTGGAAGTAGGTGGCAGCTCTTGACCGTACGTAGTTTAAACAGGGGTAAGTTTGTTTATAGATTAAAAAAGTTACATTAAATTGCTCTGGTAGGGTCAAGGGCCTCAATTTGGACACCACGAAGGGGACACTGAGCCTGCATCAATTTGGAAGTGGCTCTGGAAGTAATAAAATAAAATGCTAATCTATATAGGATATCATTTCAGTTCGCCGTACAGTTTAGCATGTTGATGCGAGTATCTCTTTCTCTCCCTTTCTCTATGCTAATCCGAAACATGGTTAGAAATATGACCGTTGTTTGTTAGAAATTTAAGAATTAGGTTTTCCCAAAGTGGTGCATCACCATCATTTTTCTTAACCATTTCTTTGGATCTCCTGAACACATCGTAAAATTGTGATATTATTTATTTAAATAAAGTATTGGCTAGACTGACTGACGGCCTTTAGTAGACATCTCGTCAATCTCTGGCCACAACGTGGGATTCGCATCATCGAGTAATGTGTGAAGGACGAAGCTTTAATAAAATATTAATCCTACAACTTGATGACGAGAACCGAGGACAGGTGCGTATAGAATATATATATTAATCAGAAGGCAACAAGAAAATATAACCTAGAGCCAAAACGCGAACATGACTTCCTTCTTATCAATCAAAAAAAAAAAAAAAACCATCCTATAGAAAATTCAGTCTAATTTAATTTTTTTTTGCTAAAATAGACATTTCATATATACTAGGGTATGAATACATCCAGTAGAATCTCAACCAACGCAAATCATCCTCACCAACCGCATAAAGTGCCTCCTGAGTAGGGCGTGGCAATCGGTGTCGGATCGGGTCATAAACGGATCGGGTCACATGCAGGTTGGGTCAGAAAATCATAAACCTAAACCCGACCTGTTTATTAAACAGGTTCAGAAATTACAAACCTGAACCTGACCTACTTTTATTAAACAGGTAACCCGATCGACCTGTTTAATCTGTTTGCCCAACCTGACCCGTTTAACCTGTTTAGCCTTTTTAACCTGCCAACCCGACCTGTTTAGACCTGTTTAACCTGTTTAGAACTATTTTAACATGTTTAACTCGTTTAACCTATTTAGACCTGTTTAACCTACCCAACAGTTAAACGGGTCAGACATCTAAAATTCGTATTCCGACCTAATTAATAAACAGGTTAAACGGGTCGACCTGTTTTGCGACCCGAACCTGTTTAGGCCAAATCCAAACCTGTTTATGGCGGGTCGAACACGGGTCGAGTTGGCGGGTCGGGTATATTTCACTACAAAAAATACACTTTAGCGACCACTCTTTCGGCGACTACTGAATCGTGGTCGCGTCAAATAAGGCTATTTGCGACCAACATCCTTATTAGTTACTGAATGATTGTCCTACACCGACGAAATGGATATTTGGTCGTGGAAAAGCAAAACCAAGTTGGCGGGTGGCGGTAAAAACTTTGGGCGACTAACGTTTGGTCACGGAAAAGAAGGCTATCTGCGACCAACATCCTTGTTAGTTACGGAATAAATATCTTACACCGACGAAATGCCATATTTAGTCACGGAAAAGCAAAACTAAGTTGGCACGAGTCCAATATTTCGCGCGGGCTGGAGGTAAAACTTTTGGCGACTAAATTTTGGTCCTTAAAGTTCACCTCCAACGACTAAAAAAAATTTAGTCCAGAAAAACTTTTACGAATCTACTTTCGGTCCTTAAAGTTTCCATAAAATCGAACGATGTTGTGCTAGCCCCTGTAAAATGCTAATTTCTAAGTTCAAAAAAAGAAAAAACTGCTTATTTTCAAACAGTGCCATTTGAACATCTTAATTCACTTAGGCATGCATATTCTTGTCTCTTCGGCTAAATCTCAATCCACAACTTTTCTTCATACTTAAATTCTTTTTTATTATTATTATTATAATATAATTTTAAAAGCTCGAGCTCGATGCTTGACTCCTTATCAAATAAATATATGGATCGATAGGATACGCGACATGAGGACGTGGCAGGAACGAAAATTCGCTTAAAAATATATAGAATTCTTGGACATCCTACGGGCAGGATCGAAAATCCGCTCCGAAATAAATCTGCACGCATCCTTTTTAGTTACTGAATGATTGTTTTACATTTTGATGTGTTTGGTGATGATTATCACCTTAACATATGGTATGGATGAAACATTTTGATGAATGGTTAATAGGTTTGCTTGACTTTAGACTTATAGATGATGATATTTATAATGAATGATTATGGATTCTCCAATATTGTGTATACTTCTATTTGGATGAGCAAATGTATTGTGCAATATGGATAATGGATTAGGCTGTGTTGGTTGTACAGGATTTGGAACGAGCCTAAAAATAAATATTAAGCTTATAATTTGAATTATTAATTAAATACAAGTTAATACTTTCTGCCACCAAAAAATACGACGAACTATTTGGTCGGCGTGGGAATTAGCGACAACAAATTTGGTCGCTGAAAAGTTGCTTTGGCAACCAAACATTGGTCGTTGTTGGTGTACCTTAGGTGACCACACAATATTGGTCGCCAAAACCTTTCAGTGACTAGGGTTCGGCGACGAAGAGTATTCTAGTCGCGAAAAGATTTCGGCAACCAAATATGGTTATTCGGCGACTCGAATCTTAGTCGCTAAATATGTATTTTCTTGTAGTGTTTTGCCACCCTACTCCTGAGTGGCTCGCAACATACGCCGCCACCCAGTCTATTGCTCCGTTAGCCTCACGATATACATGCATAGCCCAAAAAGTAATCCCTCTCTCACCGTCAACCATATGTCACGGAGCAAAGGATGAACTCCTCCATCGCTGCGAGTGCCCTGCTGGATCCAGCTGATCACCGTGGCCGAATCGCCTTCCAAGAGAATGGAACTCGCCTAAAGTACATGTCGTGCATACCGCAATCCCATCCAAGCCACTTGCAGCTCTGCTCCTCAGATCGAGGTATCAAAGATCTGACAACCCCCTGCTGCCACCGTGCTGGAGCTCGGACCCCTGATAACAAATCCCGCCCCTTCTCTCCTGCCTCATCCAGGACTGAGCTATCAAAATTGACCTCGAGGAAACTCGGGGGTGGGGGCTCCCAGGTAAAAACCACCATATGAGAAGCTGCCGAAGCAGTATGGGGGACTCAGATATCTCGAACTGTCAAGATCTATACTCCGAATATACATGAAAGAACTCTGTTGCCTGTGCCCGAGCTCGCTCCATCACGAACCGTGGGGACGGACTGTGCTCGCCAAACACTCTGGCGTTCCTGGCCATCCATAGCTGGTAAGTGATGCAGGACGCCCTAATAGCCGCCAGAAGCATCTGAGGGGAGCTAGACCAATGCCGAATCTCCTCCCGGAAGCAATCCCTCCGACTCCACACACTCTCCGGGATTCCGGATAGCCTCGAGGTCCATCTCGCCCAGACACACAGGAATAGTGCATGATCTACTGCCTCGTCCAATTTCAATTGTTCACTGCCTTTCTTTTGGAGTGACTCCAAATTAACAATCAAAGCTGGGTGAGAGGGGAGGTAAAACAAAACAACAAGCGCCTATGTACTAAAGGCTTAGAGCTGATAAGTTACCCAAAAAAAAAAACAGAAAAAAAAAATGTTGGGATGGCAGCTGGCAGGAGTTTTAAAATATCTCATTCATTCCGAATCCTAATAGAATCCTATGCAAATCTGATTATATTCCAGTCAAGTATATATCCGACCCGTCCGAATAATCTGATTTGAATGACAATTAACTGAAGGGCTCAAATATTTGATTAATTTTCTATTTTTTGGTGGAATGGATTTAAATTTTTTAGATAAATTTTTAATCGAATTTAGGAGGAATTTGGATGGTAAGATTTTAAATGATTTATGACACCTTTAAAGCAAATTTTGCCGATATCTCCATTGCCATTTTATGGCTAACCATCCTAGATGAACAGTAAATAACATTATTAGGTCCCAGCCATTATATTCCACGTGCCATGTCATGCCACCTCAGGTCATGGGGGACCTGGGGTCCCCTAATCTTCCTCTCAATTATTAGCATTCATAGTGCTACCGGTCCCGAAATTTGTCAAGTGGGAACATAGAAATGACCGCATAAATGTGGTCCCCAATAATCATTAGAGCACGAAAAGAGAGTTCTTTACAGTCTACATAGTCTGAAAAAACTTTATTATTAGAAATCATATATTTTGGGGTAGAGGAAATCATATATTTTCAAAATCCATTATAGATATATTAAGATCTCTCAAAGATATGATTCTAATAGCACAAAATCAAGCATTGGTTATTTGAGACAGCCTTCAGTATAATTCAAAAATTACTTGATGCGACTTAACGCATCTCAGAGTTCGTCTCCAAATTTTGTTTTTCCATTTAAGCCAAACAACACCCACTTAAATGTCCTAGCTTTGGGTCTAAACTTTTGCTATCAACAATGGATATCCTGTATCTTTGAGTAAGATCTAGTCTAAGTCTTTTTAATTGATATTATAATTTTTATTTATTTATTTTTAAGAGGGAGGATGGTAGAAGATCCAAGCAGTTTTCCATTCAAAAGAATTAAATGAAGTAGCAAAATTCTGATGCAACCCTACCAGCTAAAACGAACCCAACCATAATAAATGGATTTTAATTAAATTTTTAGCAAAATCTGATTTGATCCATTCAATCCAAAATCAAGTTCATTATAAATAGGTAGGTTTGGGTTGGACTCGTGAATACAGTGGAACACCCAAAATCATATGGCTAAGAACCAATCAGCTTCCAAACTCATTCTCGAAGATATGATAGCCGCCCCACTGCCACCATCCTAAAACTCAGGCCTCTAATGACAAATCCGGCTCCTCCCCTCTTACCTCCATTCAAGATTGAGCCATCAAATTTGACCTTGAGAAAACTCAGAGGTGGAGGCTCCCAAGTAAAGAATACCATGTGAAGAGCTGCTGAAATAGAATGGGAGCCCCAAATGTTCCGAGCTATCAAAGGTCCATGATCTAAGCGTGCATAAATGATCTCTGTCGCCTGTGCTCGAGCACACTCCATCATGAACTGCGTGGACGGATTGTGCTCGCCAAAGACCCGAGCATTCCTAGCCAGCCATACCTCATAGGCTATGCAAGACGCTCTAATAGCCACTCGACACATCTGAGAGATACCAGACCTTTGACGAATAACCTCTAGGAAAGAGTCCCTCCAGCTCCAAGCATCCTGCGGGACCCCAGACAAAATTCAAGCTCCACTTGTCCACACACATTAGAATAGCATATGATCCACCAACTCGTCCATCCTGCAATTCAGGCACTAGAGAAATATGCTCACTCCTCGTCTACTTAACACTGAGCTCGTCGGCAAGCGCTCCCAAACCACCTTCTAGATGAAACAAAGTAACTCTATGGTGTAGCCTAAAACCTCATACCTAGCCACAATCCGAGCCCAACTCCGACTCCCGCTGGAGAACCCGGGAAACATCACCAACCCTGACACTGGCTCTGCAAATAGTGCTCCAAACTCTGACATCTCGTCCTACAAAATTCGGAACCAGGAGCGACTAAACCCGCTATACTAAATGCTTCCCAAACAACTAGCTAAGCATAATTTAGCATTTATTGATAGATGCAATCGCACTATAGAAATATAGTAATTAAAAGAAGCCCAACAAGGCAACAAGGTATGCTATTGGACTAGGTCAGCGCCGGAAAGTATTGAATCTGGACTTGGACCCTGAAGAAAGATCTAGTATAAATTTGATCCAAACACTATCAATTAATTCGATTGCTTCTGGATTCACGTTGACCAAAAATAAGGATCCAGATCCAGATTCATAGATTCTTCCATTGGAGCAGTAAAAGTAGATATGCCAAAAAGCGACAAAGTAATACCGACGTGGCATGAGAAGCGAAGGAATGGCCGTAAAGAAAAATATAAATATACCGATTTAATTTAAGAAGAAACTAAAGATATAAGAATAAAATTATATAAATCAAGTTAATATATATTAAGAACGTTAATTTTTGAACTGATGTTTACGAGCCATATTGGTTCACTGCGGGCATCTACAATCCATAATATGGACGTATTACTTGCACTTTTTGCGTGTTCCACACATGGGGTGGTGCAATACATGGAAGCCGTTCCAATCTGATCTCAACTCTTCTATCATCTGTTCACGATGGAGTTGTGGTTGTCGCTAATGGTGGCTTGAAAACATTTCATGGTTTGGTTCGAGGTTGAGGAGTGTTCGCATCGGAGTTGCAGTTTCCCCCAGTGTAACTTCAGGGACCTTAATTTCAAGAATGGATTGAGTCAAAGTTGCGTCGAGGCTCGAGTGTGAGATCAAGGTTTCTTTCACCCTACTTGCTGCCCTGGTTACTGAGAACAGTTTTACAAACGCTAAATTAATCTCCATGACAGAGGGATGGCTGGAATCACGCGGCAGATGCTTCCGTGACTCGAATCCCAAGCGTAGCACCGAGCTCGGGAGCACGTTCTCTTCCACTGTTCCCGAGGACATGTGACACACGGACTCTGTCGTCTCTTCCCGGTTCCCATGGCTCCTATAAACTGATGCCATGTCTCTTCCACCGCCTCCCTTATCAAACCATCGCCATAGCGTGTGTTTGCGAGCAAGAGAGGGGGCGAGTAGACACCATGTCGCCCGTGGTCGTGCTCTTCTTTCTCTTCCCAACCCTGCTAGTCCTCGCGGTAGCAGCTCTGAGCCTAAGGAACAATGAGAACGGGAAGAAGAGAGGCCTCAACATCCCACCGGGAAGCATGGGATGGCCCCTCCTTGGAGAGACCATCGCCTTCCGCAGGCTCCATCCGTGTACTTGTCTAGGAGAGTACATGGAAGAACGCATGCAGAAGTAGAACCCCTTAACTTAATCTCAACACCTTGAAGGCAAAACAAACTCACATGTTCCACTCTAAAGTGTCGAGATTTTTAGCTTATAGATATGTTGTGTTTGGACTGGCAGGTACGGGAAGATCTACAAGTCCAACCTCTTCGGGGCGCCGACGATTGTGTCGGCAGACGCAGAGCTGAACAGGTTCGTGCTGATGAATGATGGGAGGCTGTTCGAGCCGAGCTGGCCGAAGAGCGTGTCGGAGATCCTCGGCAAGACGTCGATGCTGGTGCTCACCGGAGAGATGCACCGCTACATGAAGTCGCTCTCCGTCAACTTCATGGGCATCGCGAGGCTCCGAGCGCACTTCCTTGGGGACTCCGAGCTGTACATCACGCAGAACCTAAGAACATGGAGGGAGAATACCCCCTTCCCTGCCAAAGAGGAGGCTTGCAAGGTGATACAATTAAGCACCCAGTTGCTTGTGATGGCATATCTTAGGCGGTGTCTTGGTTCTTTAGCATCCATCCTTAATATTCTTGGACTTTTTGGGCCATGATAGGTAACATTTAACCTTATGGTGAAGAACATACTAAGCATGAGGCCTGGTGAGCCGGAGACGGAGCAGCTACGAAAGCTTTACATGTCTTTCATGAAAGGGGTGGTGGCATTTCCTCTTAATCTCCCTGGAACCGCTTACAGAAAGGCCACACAAGTACTAATCTCTCTCTCTTCTTTCTTTTCCTCATCTCGTTTACATTTCTTTCCCCCATGAAATCTTTTGTTATTCCTGGCTAATTGCACGAACTTCTTATCAAGAAAAAACAGAAGGTCTCTTTTTTGGTGTATTTGTGATGTTTGGTAGTATTTTCTTGTATGACGAAGGCACGCGCGACCATTTTGAAAACGATAGAGAAGTTGATGGACGAGAGGATCCAGAAGAAGAAAGAGGGAACGGATGAGATCGGAGAAAACGATCTGCTAGGTTTTATTTTAGAGCAATCCAACCTTGACGCCGAGCAGTTTGGTGATTTATTGTTGGGATTGCTCTTCGGCGGTCATGAGACGTCATCCACGGCTATCACCTTGGCTATCTACTTCCTCCAAGATAGCCCCAGAGCGGTGGAGCAGCTACGGGTATGTTAAAGTGATAAACCTTTT